>NC_090777.1:11277500-11500000 GCF_040054535.1 Antennarius striatus | reverse complement strand
CCCTCTGGCCTTCTCTGTACTTCTCTATCAACATCCTCAAAGCAAATACTGCATCTGTAGTACTCTTTTTTGGCATGAAACCATACTGCTGCTCACAAATGTTCACTTCTGCCCTTAGTCTAGCTTCCACTACTCTCTCCCATAACTTCATTGTATGGCTCATCAGCTTTATTCCTCTGTAGTTGCCACAACTCTGCACATCTCCCTTGTTCTTAAAAATGGGCACCAGCACACTTCTCCTCCATTCCTCAGGTATCTTCTCACTATCTAAGATCCTGTTGAACAACCCAGTCAGAAACTCTACCGCCACCTCTCCTAGACACTTCCATACCTCTACAGGTATATCATCAGGACCGACTGCCTTTCCACTCTTCATCCTCTTCAATGCCCTCCTCACTTCATCCTGACTAATCTTTGCTACATCCTGGTCCACAACAGTCACCTCTTCTAGTCTTTGTTCTCTCTCATTTTCCACGTTCATCAACTCTTCAAAGTACTCTTTCCATCTTCCCATCACACTACTGGCACCTGTCAATAGACTTCCATCCCTATCCTTAATCACCCTAACCTGCTGCACGTCCTTCCCATCTCTATCTCTCTGTCTTGCCAACCGGTATAGATCAGTCTCTCCCTCCTTACTGTCCAACCTAGCATACAAGTCATCATAAGCTTCTTGTTTGGCCTTTGCTACCTCTACCTTCACCTTACGCTGCATCTCCCTGTACTCCTGTCTACTCTCCTCAGTCCTCTCAGTGTCCCACTTCCTCTTAGCTAACCTCTTTCTCTGTATACACTCCTGTACCTCCTCATTCCACCACCAAGTCTCCTTATCTACTTTCCTTCCAGATGACACACCAAGTACACTCCACTTCCACTTCCACTTTCCACTTCCAGTATTAAAGGTACAAAAATCTCTAAAGCTCAAGGCAAGGTAATACAAGTGTGTAGTGACATAAAGATCAGGCATAGTTAAGATGCTGGACAATAACAAACCGCTATCATGATCCTTGAAAGTCGGGTCTACTTTGTGAGCATGTCAGCTCGTAGCCTCCTATCAGAGGAAAAGCTAATACAGAGGGTCAGGCCGGCCCTGACTGTATGGAGGATTGTGTGTTAGACTGATAAATGAGGATGTCTCCAATCCAAGATTGGGCTTCTGGAGGGGTTCTGTGGGCTCGCTCTACACTGAAGAATGGGAGCAGATAGGAAGCCAAACGGGAGAAAGAGTGAGAAGGACATGACGAGGGTGGTGACTAGTGATGAATAGTCTCTGATATGATACGGGGCTGATGTTTCCCTGTACCATAAAGGCAAGGTGCGAACTTTATTCAAAGAAACGTTCATCTTAGTAAGTACAGCAGAACATAACAGTAACCCATTTGGGGGATGGTTTCAAGCTGCATAACATTTGCTTCACTGTTCTAGGATCTCGATTGACATACAAAATTTTTTCTGGCCGTCAAAGTCACAGATGGTCTCGAATTTATTCCGTTACATTTAGTCATTTACTTTCAACCCTGCAGGTGCCTTTCTTCAAATTAAAGAGTGTTCCTCTGCAAACAGGTGGGCAAAGTTAGGATAAGATTTATGTGTCGGATGTTTAGCTTCACATGTAACATTAACAACACCCATCCACTTGGGAACAAAAGGCAAAAGAGCCAGAAGCTCCAGTCCGGACCTGTCCTTTCCTGAATGTTGCAAAGGGACCTCCAAAATCAGACAGTAGATAATTGCATCCTCTTGCATCTGAAAGTCACATTAAAGAGCTGATAATGGAGCTTTGGCTTACAGAGAAGGAGATCACTGAAGCCAACAGCAGAGGAACAACAGATCTGTCTTTGGCCAGGAGAGAAAATTGGTATTTGCTTGATTCATAGCAAAGCGCACAAAAGATGTCCTCTCCACTGGCATGCATTGTCAATGTTGTACTGCTTTAGAAAAAGACCAAGCTACCTGTTCCTTGTTGAAATAGGCATTTAAAGGAAAATGCTAATGTGCTGATTATAGGCTTTGTCTGATGAGGCAATGCTATTCATGCGCTATCAGGAACTACAATAGAGAATAATTTCAGAAAATGTCTCAACTGACAATGCAGATGTGACAAAGTTAAAAACAAATGGTGAGAAATTAAAATCTTGTCCAAGGATCTCCTTCTTCAACAGTTCTTTTATTGTCAAATCAAAACAAACCCCAGCTTCAGAAATGAAATGTCAAGAAGATGTGTGAGTAATGAAACACACATACTAATAAAAGACAGACTGCTGCCTGAATCAGATGCTGATGTGAAAATGAGAATATGGCAAAATGACTCTGTGGATGCTTTGGCAGGATCAAAAACTTCTTCAAATGTTTGGTGTGATCAGTGCAAAGTGCAGCAGAGCAGAACAAGACTCCGACACAAGAGCAGAACAGAGTTCACGTTATACCTATTTTTGCTTGTCTGTTTCAACCCTGGAGGTGTGTTCGGTGCCAATTGTTTGCAGGTGTTCAAACCTTTCTGTGAGTTTGCAGCACAGAACCCTCAAGCTAAGGCAACCCAAAACGGACACACACTCTGTGACATTAGGGTGTCAAACAAACTAACATGACTCACTTTCTCTTATTGTAATAGTGCATTGCGATTACAGCATGACTAATAAGAAGGAAGAAGATTGCAGCAACAAAAACGGTGTTTGATATTCCCCTGAAGACTGAATCCCACTGCCCTAACAGGGCATTTGTTCAACCTTATAGCACTTAATGAGATCCCCAAGGAAGCCAATACTGAGCAGGTCACAGAATGTTCCCGCCTCCAGAGCATTTGTAACCCCAACAGGTTTGACCTTTGACCTCACTTTAACTCTTATCCTTCTCCGATATCCTGTAGTATGAATATCTAAGAATGTCTAAATTCTCACTTTTGAGCTGACAGCAGTGTGTCATGTCATGTCACCTGTCGCTGTGTACATTTGACAACACACACACAAACACACACACACGCACACACATCCACACACACGCACGCACACGCACACGCACACACATACACACACACACACACACACACACACACACACACACACACACACACACACACACACACACACACACACACACACACACACTTGTTAACTAATCCAACAAATGGAGCACAGCTTTCAAGCTAGTTTAGGCCGACAATTACATTGGTGCTAACACATACAGTATATGACACGACATACCTCTATCTCCTCGATCGTCAACAACACACCCTCCCAATTTAGTGGTCTATTTAATGTGCAAATAATTTGTCTCTTGTTCCTCTGTCTCTCAATGTCTGAGGTGGGGCCCTGACATTGAGAGACAGAGGAACAGGAGACAAGATGGCAAAAAGTACTGAGAGGTGCTGCAGTACCTTTATCCCCACTACCATCCTAGGCATACTACTGCAGGCTTTGAGACTTTCTCATCACTCCCCAATATGTTCACATAAACATATCGGCTGAGGTCAGAGGCTAGATGTCAAACTCAAAATGCTGTATTCAAACCTGAACTGTTCCCTACATCAAGGAGATAAAGCTTTCCACATTTGTTCATGGTTTCTGACACTACCTGAAACAGGTCATTTCCAGGGTTTTAACCAAATGTACAGAAACCAATCAACAGCTTTTCTTGTAACTGGCTGGAAGAACGGAGCCTGTTCCAAAGATGGAACCAATGAATCTGGAATGGTTATGTCAAAAGAAGTGGATTCAATTATCTCTTACTTGAACACACACTAGAATATGTGTAACATTTAAGAAAATTTAAGCTTATCTTTAACACAAAATATCACTTCAAAAATCGGATCTCTTTCCTGATTTTTGCCGATTGTACAGCAATTTGAAGTTGTCAGACTGAGACGTAGTTGCCATCAACGAGGAAAAGTTTTGATATATTCTTTTAAGTTGAAAGTGTGTTTAAAAATACTAGAATTAAAAATATATGTAAATGTAGCAGTTCAAGGTATTTAGCTAATATTTCAGTTGATTCCTGAATGACCTGATGGTCAGACTGAGGGGTTTCTCAGTGACAATATTAAATGTTGGAGCAACAGCTTGATCTCTGGTCTGACTGTGTCAATTAAAACAACATGCAAGAGGTCCCATCACAGAATAATGTGTGCAAATGATTTCAGACTTGCTACTCGCGTCACATGATACACAGGAAAGCACCTCATTCAGTTAACTTGACAATATTAAGGAATTTCCCAAGACAGACAGAGCAATAACTATTCTTTTGATGATGGACATGTCCGAACAGTTTGGGTTTTAGTCTTATTTAGCAAAAAGGGACTGTTAAGACTGAGGAATAGCTGATTTGACGATAGCATTGATAATTTTTCACTTTTTATTGACTTTTGATACCTCTGCTTTAAAGAACAACAAATCAGGATAACAAGCTGTGCTGCTGCAGTTTATCCTCACTCTGCAGGAAGCTTGTGGTGTTGCTATGGGAAATTAAGCCATAAACCTTAATTACAACGCAGGAAAATAAGTTAACACACATCAAGTGTGTGTGTGTGTGTGTGTGTGTGTGTGTGTGTGTGTGTGTGTGTGTGTGTGTGTGTGTGTGTGTGTGTGTGTGTGTGTGTGTGTGTGTGTGTGTATGTGTGTGAAACTGTTTAAATACAGCATTTTGAGTTTGGCATCTAGACTCTGACCTCATCACTCCCAGCAGATGTTTATATGAATAAACACACCTTCAGACAGACAGACAGACAGACAGACAGACAGACAGACAGACAGACAGACAGACAGACAGACAGACAGACAGACAGACAGACAGACAGACAGACAGACAGACACACACACACACACACACACACACACACACACACACACACACACACACACACAGTTACAACAGTCACATCAGGCTATGATCCAGTTCCTGAAAGGACGTATCCTGAGACAATTAAATGTAGTATGTAAATATAATTTATCAATAAAATCTTGGAACAATGGAAAACAACTGATTTTGTGCTTACCTGCAATTATATATTTGTGAGCTTCAGAAGGCAATGACAGAAAGGACAGAGAAAAGCACAGTTAGCAAAAAAAATGTCATGAAAGCGCATGAGACATAATAAAACGATGAGGAGGAGACGGAAAGGTGGTGACCACAAAGGGAGGAACAACTTTAACGCACACAAAAACATATTGAATGTGTTGTTAGCGTCAGGTCACAGTTACACTATTCTTTTTTATTCCCAAAGAAAGTTTCTACGGTATTTGTCATTGCATGGTCGTCAGTGTTTAAGCCCTTTAGTTAAAGGGGTTAAAGTTAACCCCTTTAGTTAAACCCCTTCAGTCTTCCTGAATTTCCCATGGGATCATTAAAATATCTATCTATCTATCTATCTATCTATCTATCTATCTATCTATCTATCTATCTATCTATCTATCTATCTATCTATCTATCTATCTGTCTATCTATCCTTGATGACGGTTTTAGATGAAATGCAAAAGTCAATATTTCAAGATATACAGTGGCATCCATCTGCAATACTTGATCTTGAGAAAATTAAAAATGATCAAAATCACACAACCAAAGGTCTCTGCAGGAGGCTCTGAACCCCGGCACCATGACAGCCAATGCAACTACGAGGTTAAAAGTACTGGGGAAAAAAACCTACACAACAACAAAGCAAACAAAGAATCACCAGAGACATACAAATCATGCTCATCTTGTCTCTCTCAGACTGGTCAGTCAACCTGCTTTTTAGCATGCCGATACAGATTGATGTGAGCTATGTTGAGAAGGCACAAGAGAGACTCATCCATAAAAGATAAGCTACATCAGGCAGAACCTGCAAGCTATTTACCAGGCAGTGGTACAGAAACCACACAAATCCCTCCATTGATGATTAAGCAGGAGCCTTACAGACATTCTGTCTGCATGATGGCCAGGAAGGTACATCATTCAGCACAAACATACATACTGCTATGAGGAATATGTTATATTTCATGAAATGCTGCTGAAGACCCGCTGGTTGGACATTTGCGCCAAAAAAGCCTAAAGATTCTAAGAGAGGTCTGGATGCAACAGAAGCTGCATTTCCTGTGTTTTTATCAAAACTGCTTTCTTATCACAAACACAAGGGAGGTAAATGACAGTGGTACCCTATATTCCATGCACTGTCTACATGCAGGGTACATTTCATAAAGAGAAATCTTTCCTTGCTTTCTGCAGTATTAACAGGGTTGCGCACAGTATTTCTGGCCTGGTTCTCAAAGGAGCACCTGAAGATGTTGTTTGTTGCTCACCTTTACCACCGCATGAAGCAGACATGGTCACTGACATCACCTGTAGCATCTTGAATCTAAACACCAAGTAACAATCTTCATATATTACAGTTTCTTGTTTCCACACAGATCATCTGGCACTGAGAAATGTCTCTCATTTGACAGAGCCAATGCTATTCTCACCACAAATCCTTTCATTGTTCTGTTCTTTTTTGCCCCCTGTTCTGAAACAAAAAGTTTCATAATTTGCAATTGTTACCTTCAATTTGGCTACAGACTCAAAATCAAATTAGTCTTCCACTATTTATCACAATCAGGGAAGATTTTTAGAACCTCATTTACTATTTCCTGTGTCATTCGATTAGCATCAATTATTCAATTCATTGCACTACTGTTGACACAGATGCGATGTGTGAAGTTCTTTTGTGGTAGACAAAAGAACTTCTTGTAATAAATGCTGTGTATTGTTTATTTTGACCATATACAGTATATGCATCAGTTATGTGCACCACTTGTAAGATCTATGCTTTTCACATCTCTGGTCTAATAGTTTCTGTATGTTTTCTTACTGCTAACTTATCATTTCAGATTCTATCTTCATTTGCAATCCGCTCATTCCAGTCACCTGTCCTCTCTCCACACACCTGCAGCCACTCCCCAATCTGTGCCAGCCCTGCCTTCTGTTCCCTGCCAGATTGTTGAGTGTTCGCCCTGACTCTCCAGCCTTTGATTCCTGCCTGTTTGTTCGGATTCCTGTTACTGACCCATGCTGTTTCTCGGACCCTGCCTTTTGTAAACCCCTCTTCAGATTTGTCTGTCTGGTTTTTGGACTGTCTTCCTTTGTTTGATCTCGCCTGGTTTTTGGACTCTGCCTGTTCATATGTCATTTGTTTTTTCCTCTGCTTGTTGGACTGATTAGCCGGTACCTGACCCCTGCCTGTATTATTAAACCTGATCTACTCTGTCGTGCTTTTGGGTTCCCCTTGTCAGTCATGTTCGACCCCTTGACAATGCTACACTGTAGAAGCAAAAGACGAAGAAGAAGACAAAACTATTCAACTTTGTACTGACCAAAGTTAGTACTCTATTTTTAGTCACTGAAATTGTACAAACAGTAAAGACGTGTTTTGGATGGATGGAACTCATCCCTTCATCCTCCTCATCCCATCCTCACTTCATTAGTAGTGGAGGTTCTGAAGCCTGTCTGACAGGACACCTTCAGTTATATATTTTTTAAAACACATTTTTTAAAATACTCTTGCTTTCTCTAGTTAGTGAGCACTTCCACCATCCTGCCATTAGTCTGCTTTATTTGAAGTTATTCCACCGACACTTCAATACCAGTCAACTACAAAAACATGCAGTAGTAGTTCTGCATAATCGCCTTCAACCTTGACAAAACAGGTGTCTTGATGGGTTTTATCTTGAGGCGGGTATTAACCCAGTGTCAGCTCTCCTTCGCTGTTCCTCCCTCTAGCATTTCCCTCGTACTGCTTTCTCTGCTCTCGTCTTGATCCTCATTATTCCACACTGAGGTCTTTGGGGGAGCAAAAGGTCTATTATCCAGAGATGGAGCTTAAGACATCTTAAAGCTCAGGAGGAGTGACTATTTATTTGGTTTGAAAGACGGAGAGAGAAGGAGGGAGTGTGTATCTGGCCTGGTGTTCCCATATCACTTAGGCTAATGTGATTAGGGGTGAGCCAGAGGGGGAGATAATTTAGCTTAGAGTGTGTTCGTTCTAAGTGATTCATGCCAGTGAGAGTCGATGGGGGAAGAAAGAGGGATCGAGCTGGTCACAGGACTTGCTTTAACGCAAACACATACACAAATGTATGCATGACCAAATGAGAATGGGTGTCTGATTGTGCGTGTGATGCTATTAAGAGCCTGTGACACACAAATACAGGTAGTCTTTGGTACCGTCATAGTGCTTTCATTACATTTCTCAGTGACATTTTGCTTCACATTTTGCTTCTATTTTTCTGTGTTGTAATTTTAATTAGTTTTAATTTAATTTGTATGAAACCAAATGGTGTCAAGCAGACCTTAAGAAGGTTGATGTTTTTTGATGGACAATCTGTCAGTAGTGATGTCCGCTTTCTTCTGGCGCTCCGATACACGCGCCGGACTCGGTGGCCATTTCCCACTGAGTTTGGGGCTTGTTTCATACCGCTCCGGAGCTTGCTTCAAACATGAAAAACCACTTGACTGATGACGTTTGGCACACCAAGTGCTCCGAAACACTAAGCACCACATTCACCAGGTGACACATTGGCACTCCCTTCACCAGGTGACACAGTTTAGTGGTCCAGATCAATGGATGATCCAAAACACCGGCTGGTCCCAGGTGCATCAAAATGGATAAAACAGTTTCTAAAAAACTTATTTTCAAGCTCTGTTAATCACACAGTAGTAAAGAATAAACCACACACGTCATTTTTAATTTGCAGGTGTACCCAGCACCTGACGTACAGTAACAACACGTCATCAATGATGAGGCGTTACCGAGCCAGACGTAAGAATGAAGCTAGTGGTGCTGCTGTGATGACGTCTCAGAATCCTGACTTTTATCTCACAACATAGACCTTGTTTTTTTCCAGTGACACTAATCATCCTATGTAACTCACACGAACACGTTTGTGTGTGTTAAATATACATGCACGGACATGTTATCCGTATCTCTTATTGCTTATTGAACCCTGCAAGGATCAATAATCATGAATCAATTTCCTATAATATATGGCTACAATATAGCAAGCAATGATTAACACATTGAATTAGATTGTATTCGGTTTTATTCAGAAAATATATGTAAAACAGGAAATGTCTAAGCGCTGTTTTCTGGGCTCCTTGATTGTTGTGTGGTTGCAGTACAGTCACCCTGCCAAAGAGGGTGCCTACGTTCACAATGAATGTGGCGCCGAGTAATGAAACAGTTTTCGGCACAATTGCTGCAAATGGGGCATCATTCAGACATCACTATCTGTCAGGATTTGCAGATGCTCCTTCTTTCTTTCTCCTCTTTGGTGTCACACCCGATCCCACCTACCTGGGCGTAGCCACTCCTGGCAGCAGAGCAGCACACCTGTTCCATTTCCAATCTCCAGACCTTCATGAGGACCAGCTTCCAACCATTCATTGCCAGTTTGTTAGTACTGCTAGCCAGTATCAGAATCATGGCTCCTGTTACTCAACCCTTGACGTTTGATAACGCTGTTCTCTCCATGCTACCAGTTCTGGTCTGCAGCCTGTTGCCTGATCACCATCCAGCTCACCTGCCTGCCTCGACTACTGACCTTCCGCCGACTCACCTGCTAAGCCTGGTTATGTGGTCCACCATCTCACCAGTATTTTGTTAAATAAATCTCTTTTTTTCCCTTACCTTCGTATTTGGGCACAACATTAAACCTTGACAAATAACACTTATGGGACAACATTCAGGACACTTTAAGATGAAATACAATTTCTGTTGTTCTTTGTCTTGTTTTTTTCAAAATTAAATGTAATCACAGGTCTGGAGGGATGATGATTGTGAGCCATTTTACATGAAGGCAGTTTTTCCTTCTTTTAAAAAAAAAGTTATATGCTTATGCAACAAAAAGGTTACACATATGGATTGGACAACCCCTGCCATGTGCTGGCGATGCCTGTGGGGTATGCCCCACCTCTGGCCCATAGCCACCTGTGACGTGATCCAGCACCACCCTGATCTGCAATGCAGAAAAGTGGCTGAAGACAAAATGATTACGTTGTCTCGTCTTCAAGACAATAGATGGATGGATTGTAAAGATGGATGGATTACACGCAATCATGCCAGACCAGTAGTTAGCAGTATAAATTGTCAGAATCAAAAATATGAAATATAGACCACACAACAACAAAATCAACATTGTACTGACAGACAATTCATAAACTAACTGCCACTTAATGTATAAATAATGTATAAAAACAGCCATGAGCAATGTGGTGCAGTGTGTCACAAATTGCCCCAATTACATTTTGCCTGTTTACATGGTAGCATATTGGTGGTATTTTCAAAACTATCTTCTGGGACCTGGTGTAAAGTTTCACACAGATCTAAAACATCATCGTCATGGGCGGAAAAGGCAAAACTATAACAAAGTTTTAGGAGCTGGAAAGGGGTGGGGGGTGGTCTATGATCAGTGTTTCGAACATACAGATGGATTCCTAGCATTCTGAATGTATGCCACCACCCACACACATTACATGGACAGACACACTAAACCAAGGGCACATCAAACAACCCAAGCTTGTTGTGTGAATTACAAGAAAAAGATCTGGTGTCAGTATTCAGTGCTTGAGCATTTATATTAAATGGTGTCACATAAGGTGTCTGTGTAACTCTATGAAGCTGTTGTCAAGATTATGCAAGTAGGAAGTAGTCTTTGCAACTCAATTTATTGCTGAACGCAACAAGAGACCTGAATGCTGCTTTATCACAATTGCATCCCCAACCTTTCCAATATAACTCTGTATTTTGCTCTGATCCAGGCTGATCCAAGAGGGTGAACTCTTATAGGCAGAGACGAGTTAAGTCGGTCTGTGACTTTGAGCAACAATCAACCAACTTTAAAAAAATCACAATCAGAATCTGACACAGAATCAAAATCAAAAAATGAACTCTATTTGTCCAAGAAAGGCAGTTACAACAAAAGCACAATCATAATTATAGATGTGTCTGGAACACAAAACCTTTTAGTTGATCGGACTTAAAGAGTCCAACACATGTCCATAAACTGTCTTTATTAGAAAACTAGCAATGCACATGATAAGGAGGAATAAAGGCAGCCATTCACTTTCACAATTCAGGGAGAACGTATAGGAGCTTCAAAAACCATATGAGGGTCTGGACTAGACAGCCTTTAGGTCATCTGCAAACTGGGCCAAGAACAGGGAAAGCGGGGGGGGGGGGGTTTCTAAGGAACTAAGGGACCAATCACGGCATTTTCTCACACGCAAAACACTGTGGGTTGTAAAAAGTCCTATCAGTTTCCAGCTGTGAGGTGTATACAACCCTTTCCCCATCCCCTCCTTTTCTGCACCACTTGAATAAATACAGGCTGAGAAAGGGGCCAGAGGGTATGACTAGAAAAAGGACAGAAGGTTCCTTAGGTACTTGTTTACCTCATGCAGGCACATCTATCGTGTCACCCCAACTTACATGGCCTTTGGGAACTTTCCAAACAACTGCCTGCCAGAAGAAAAATTAAAGGTTGCATTCCTTATCGTTATTGTCATGGATATGCCTCGCCTGTTGGGAAATGAGGACTGAGACATGGACAGTGAGACACAATTTCAGTTGTTTTACTCATGCATTTTTTACATAGAACATAAAATAAATGTTGTCACATCAAGCATATAAGGTGCGGTGACAACCAGTGTTAAACTTTGACCACAGGTAAAATATAATTGTTATTTGCGTTGCATGTTGCACGTTTGTACTGCAAGTTTATGTAAGATGGAAATGCAAAGAAGTTCTGTTCACACTTTTTTTTTTCATAACAGCATAATTTTATGCCACAGGAATCGACTCTTCTGTCCTGGACCTTCCTTTATTAATCTAAGCAACTAAGATGAGGAAAAATTGTCCCAGCTATATATTATGTTCAGTCAAATAAATGAATAAAAATCGTTTGCAGACACCCGAAAACCCAGTTTTTGCAAGTGTTTTCTTTATTTTGATGGAGGAGCATTGAATCCTTCCCCCTACTTGCAGACAGTCTGTCTGCAGTCATTGAGGCCCAGCAATCGTCTGGTGCCTTCTTCGTGTTGAAAAGTCAAATGTGGGAGCTGTTGTGATAAGAAGAAGCTCCATGTTCACTCCTCTTCCTCCTCGGTGGTCCATTTATACAAAATCCTGCTACTGATGACATTGCGAGCATGTGTGAGTCTAACAGCCTCCTTGATCCTGACATGCCAGTTGAGCCAGAAGCAGTAACTTCCTATACTTTCGGAATATAAAACTCTATTGTGTGTACAGAGCCTCAGGAATGCAAAACCAAAGATAATTCTAAATGTCGGATGTAGAATTACTAAATATGTCAGAAAATCTGTGGGTCAGCAAATAGCCTCAGTTGCCTCACGCAAGAAACCGAAAACAATGTTTAATAGAAACAACTAAACATGGACTCTTGAAATACAGTATGTGAAGCATCAATCTGGCAACAGAGCAACTCAAAGCACTTTCAATACAAAATTAACAATTAATTTATGACCTCTAGCAAACGTGTTGTGCCTTTTTTTTGTACTTCTTCACCAAACTCAAAGTAATGATTGGATTGATACAGCCTTCTTGTATAAGTGAGTTTAGTTCAGTCGATGTGCAAAGAATCTGCACATAATTCCACGCTTACTGGGCAAACGTCTTTATCAAGGCACTAGACAGCCCGATAGATACAACTAGATGAAAACCATACCTGAATAAACCCACTGAGTCGAAAAAGGGAAACTAAATCACTTTAAAAAGTGCCTTGTCATGCCAAACTTGTCAAGTGCTCCCTGTGGCAGCTAAATGATGAAGGCTTTCTCCCATACGCATTAATCAAATTGAACAGGATCTTGAGTCCACTGCTAAATGGAGGCTTGGCATGGCCAAGCTTTCCAATCGGCCTTGTGTAATTCAACCAAGCAATTAATGTCCGCCTGTTCAAAGTCAAAAAGACACAGGGAAATGAAAGTAGTAGAGCCATCTATAAGGCAATGAGCCCAGTCATGCTTCTGGATGCTGTGGATGACATTACTGAATTCTCCACTTGACCCCTCCTTTAGTAGATCCTTCACCATCTCTTACCTTGAGATATTTTCCGCTTCCTCACTTTCCACTTCATAGACTGTTTTATTAAAGGTATATGAAACTAATTTTAAAGTGATATATATTTTATTCATCATTATGAAAAAAATGAAAAATAAAACTCCTGTTGTCTGGCATCATCCCTGTGGCAGGACACTTTAAAATCTCCGCTGCTGCAGCTTGCGTATCGGGCACCCCAGCAGGAGTCACGTGGGATCATATGTCATCAGCGACACCCGTTGCTTCATCAGTCAGGGCAGCCATTACAACACAATACGATCACTGAAGTGATAAATCCGATAAAGTCATGGCTAACTGTGAGGTGAATGGATGTTCCAACACCACAGGAGTTAGACACAAAGATAAGAACCTAACTTTCTTCAAAATACCTTCTGGAAAGATTGGAGAGCAATGAAAAGCAAGGATAAACAGGGTCAAAATGACCAAAGATCCAAAAATCTGCAATGAGCACACCTTGGATTATTTTAAAGTGCTCAACAAATAAAGATTGGACTGGATTGGATTTTGAAAGAGATTTGAAGGTAAGATAATTTTCAGACAACCCATTGTATTTATTCAGAATTCCCAAGGTTTAAATTATTTTATGACCAGATTATCATGCTATTATGGCACTCGCAAAAAGTAAACAATATCAAAAGTGATAGGCAAGTTATTTTACTAACATACAAAAACAGCATGTCAGGCCCTGATACTTATACATTCGTAGAACCTGGTTCATTTTGACTTTCCTGTCCCTCTAATGAGTACTAAAGCCTTCACTATCAAAGGAAATAGTTCTTAATTTAGCTTATTAGCAAGCTCATAAATTCATTAGCAGCGTAAACGATTCACATTGCTGAAGAACAAGCCTGAGAGGGACGGATAATAAGGGGACGACAGGGACCATGAGCATATCCATTACTCCGTTGGTAGATTTTATTGGGGTGCAATTATTAACAGCACACATAAACAGCACTAGAAGCTTTGGTTCGAATCAAGATATCTGAACCAATCCTGAGTGATGAGCGATGTGAACTGATGATGAATGTATGCAGAAGTTATTAGCCTGCAGGGAGAGAACGTGCAGAGGATGGTAATTGATAAGTGTAATGTCCTTGGCTGCTGACGGGTACAGACACTCACCACATGAGGAATATTATAATTTGATTCATATCCGCCCACAAACAGACCACTGGAAGAACAGACTGGTGTATTTTAAATGGCCGTGGTGTAGCTTTTGTGTTTTTTCCATTTCAATCAGTGTGTTATACAGTTTTTCTGTCCACATCAGTCATCAACAAACTTACAAAGCTGAAAAGGCCACTACAAAAAAGAGTTATTCTCTCTTATAGGAAACAATAACTCTCAACTGCCTGAAGTGCCTCACCAGTAGTCTAGCCCTCCATATATATTCTACATTAACTATAAAACGTTCGAGCTCCATGACAGTCCTTCATCTAGCGGCCCTTTTCCACAATGTCTGGCAGGGCTGCTGAATCTTTTGTTTTGCCTCATTGTTATCTATAAAACTATAACTCCCCAGTGGGGATGTCACCATTTCATACCTTCAGTGGCCACTTAGTGAGGATTAACAGGTGGTACTCCTGCTTCAGTGTCAAACAATTGTGATTTGACATAATTAATAAATAAATACTGTCACACTTAAAAGTTTTGGTCATGTAAAATGTTGTTTTTATTATTTTGTAGGTTATGGTTAATGTGGTTGCTATAGGACACAATCTCAGAAATTGTTAGGGCAGTTTTATTGGTGGATTGTCTGGAGGCTCCTTGAGGATGGCTGACTCATTAATATATCGCCCTATCAGTTTGTGTATGATCACAGATAATATAAATGTAATCAACTTTATTAATCCCATAGGAATAATATGCCAGGAATTGGATACTGGTAACTGCTTTTTATACGGCTTTAGAATGCAGTGCTGGCACAGTTAGCATTAGCTGGAAGCATTAAATCCATGCATCCATCCATCCAACTATCCATCTTCATACAGGGATCTAACAGTACTCAGCAAAGGGCCCCAAACCCCATACTGTTCCAGAGTTCTGCGACTGAGACGGAAAACAAATTGTTCCTCCTGTACAGCGGTTCGACTATAGGTCTAAGGGCTTATTCAGACTGGTCGCCAAAATCCAATTTTTAGCTCATCCAGATTGATTTTGGATATTTCCTTTCTAGTCTGAACTGTCACATACCACATGAAATTTGATTTTTGCAGGACAGATTGAAACCATATTCGGGAGGTAGTTTCATAATGAATATGGACAGTTGCTTTTCAGTCTGAACGGCTCCAAACACACCAAATGGAGATGGCGGACAGTGATGTCATATCCCCGACGCGAGAGCAAGATGCCAGAAAGAGCGTTGTGCCTTACAGAGCGGTAAAAAATGGAAGAAGAAGTTGACAAAGTCTGGTGTGTCTGAGATTTTCTCCACCTCTACCTGACAGTGATACCGGCAATACTCTAATGTAACCAGCCTCCATGTTTGGCGTTGTTTTTGTTGTTTTTGTTGTTGCAATTATATGACTTCACACATTACACACGCTGAATGATGCCTCCGCCCCAACGTTGTTGCTACAGCAACCTGTCAGTTCGCTCAATAATGTGGCCCAGTCTGAACAGAGCAAGATCTCATTTGGACACTTGCTAAAAACAGTGTGCACGGTCAGCCCTAAAAATTGGATATGGAAGGAAGTGTGATCGGTGACTGGAATAGGCTTTGCCCGGAGACAAAAGAGTGTGATCCCCCTATAGTTGGAGCACACTCTCTGATCCCCCCTTTTGAAAAGACCTACTACTACCCCGGTCTGCCAATCCAAAGGTACTGTGCCCGACTACCATGCAATATTACAGAGTCTTGTCAACCAAGACAATCACTGCAGAACCAGAGACTTGAGGTACTCAGGGCGAATCTCATCTACCCACTGTAGTCTGTTTTTTTTTCCCCCATACATGTCTGTGATGTGCTGTGTCAATATAAACTTGACTGACATTTGCTGGAGAAGGAAAGAGAACTAGTCAGGATACATCATCCAGTATCCAGTGGCTAGATTGCTGAAACCACACAAATACCGCTAAAAAACTGCAAAATTTGCATTCTGCTAGGCAGTGATCCTGAGTCCAATACAGATTGCATTTCTTGTGTATTACATGAAAGGGTCATGTGTTTGGTTTTGAAGCAATTCTTATGATATTCACAGTAGAAGTGCAAATAGCCTGAAGCTGAAGGCAACAGGCACAGGTGATCGGAAGCATGGTACTGATGCTTGCTCAGGCCTGCGTAGCTGATCAATCATTGAAGACAAGGCCTTACAGGAGGGGATCTGAAGGAGGGCTGAGATGAGACAAAGTGGCAGTAGGTCAACAAAGGCGCTGCAGCAAAAGTTAGTAAGGAAAAATAATATTTTTTAACACGATAGAAATCTATTCTTGTAGATAACCCACATGAAAGCAGAATACGGCCTCTGTAAGGCAAATGTCTCCTGACGGTTCAGTCAAGAGTCTTCCCAGAGGAAAATGTGCAGGAAAGGCAATCACACCTAAAGCCGAAGACGTGTCACAACAAGGGAACTGCAGTCTTTCACCAGCTGGGCTGATAGTGGTTCACATGAAAATAACCATCCAGCATTCTTCACAGAAACAAATTTAACATCCTATTCTGTGAATGCAATTATGCTGAATAGGTACTTAATCTACTTACAAAGGTTTAATGTAAGGCTAAAGGGCAGCTACAGCATATCTCCCGGCCTGACTCATTAGTTTGCGATGAACCTTCACTTTGTAATTAATTTAAAGTAATTCGTCATTCACAAGTGCGAAATGGCAAAAAGTGGATTACAGCTTTCACACAAGGATTTTCTGTTTTTTTTATCTTTAGTTTTTCTTTGTTATTTGGAAAATGAAGAAATAATTTAGATGTTCATACTGTGCAAAATGGAGACGGTCATTCTTCTCATATGGAACAAAAGATTCAAGAAATCATCGCTATATCCGCCGCAGCGGGTCACGGGGAGCCGGAGCCTATCTCGGCATCATAGGGCGTGAGGCGGGGGACACGACGCCAGTGCACCGCAGAGCCACACACAAAGACACACAACCATGCTCACACACACTCATTCCTACAGGCAATTTGGAACGGCCAATCAACCTGAAACGCATGCTTTTGGAGGTGGGAGGAAGCCGGAGAACCCGGAGAGAACCCACGCAGACACGGGGAGAACATGCGAACTCCGCACAGATTCAAGAAATAATCTAAACAAATTAATTTGACAATTGAATTGTAAATGGAAATACAAAACATATAGTGTCATGACATTTGTAGAATTATTTGGTGAGATAACCACAATAAGACTCAGGGAAAATAAGGTTTTTCTAAAAACACTGTTAAAAAATGTAGGAGTTTGGAGACTCCTACTGCGTTGTACATTTTTTAAGCTTTACTTGAATCATTATTTCATCATTGTTGATGATAGTGCGTGATCTACCCGGTCACCAAATGCCTAGCTGTCTTGTCTCCTAAAACAAGGAACAGGGCAGATAAAATTTGTTAAAATGGAAATCTGGATTAGACTGAAGTTTAGCAGCAGGTATTGTTTATGCTGTCAATGAATGCACTTCTCTGTCTGATGCCAATAGGGAGGTCATTAATATCCATAAATGTCCAGGTCTTCATTCATTGGACATTGTTTCTATTCTCCGATGCAAAAATGAATGGAACACAGAGAAAAATGTTGTTTTTGTCTTGTGTGGGCCGAGATAAAGCACCCAGTGAAAAGGTTGCCATCCATCTTCATCTGCCTGGCATGTGCTTTAGTGACTTCCGTCCTCAATGTAGCCAATGTCTTTTGATGCCGTCTTGTGTGTATGTGAGTGTGGTTTGTTGTGAGTGGCATTGAGGTTAATGAAGTGCATCCACCTTTCTTCCTCTCCAATATAAAAGAGACTTCATTAAGCAGATGCTGCTTTTGTGTCCTGCAAGACATGCAGGCTTGCACACATAAAAACATGCAGACACCTGAGGATATTGTTTAGCTCTATAATCTATAGCTACCTGGGCTTGCGCTAGCCATTCACTACGTCGCTATAGGCGTGTAAATTCCGGATTGGCTACAAGGTTTTTAGCCTGTGTAGCCACAGTGGCGTTTTTATTTTTAGGAAAAAATGGTTAAACTTTTTTGGACTCGCGGAAATCCCCGAGCGATAACCAACTTTTTCTCCTGCTATTTCCGTCGGCGCATAGCAGCAGGCGGAAATAGCCAACGGAAATAGCCGAAGCATGCCGACGGATATAGCCGAAGTGACCAGAACGCTCCCGATCATTAAATACGCACTCGTAATAGACCGCCTCCCATCCAATGAAAGACAAAAAGATTATATTTTTACAAGCTAAACACGCGAATTGGTGTACGATAAGGCAAGGATGATCGATCGAAAGAAATTAAGAATCCAGTGTTATATAGTAGAGTTTGTGTTAAAATTCTAATTGAACTACAAATGGTGAATGCTGAGGGTAGGAGTGATGACAGATTGACCAGAAGGTAAATGAAAGATATTATCAATACTTTCCTGTAGTCTTAGACTTTTGATCCCTATGACTGGCAGGAATAACCAGTGATGCATGTAAATGTGTTTTCACCTCGCTTACTATTTTATATGCCTTTTTAAATTGAAATGAAAAATCATGTTACAGAATTTAAAAAAACCCAACTAAACTAATGTTATACCAATGGTGTTGGTGGTGGTCAAAGTTAAAATGTCTTCTAGTCTAAGTAAAACTGACAAGTAAACATTGAGTAATATTTTGTATGACTGTATATTCACATAGTGAATGCAAGTTTTCAATCGTTGAATCTTACATTCATACCTGCATAAAGTAGGATAGAAATAATGATAGTTCAGCTTGAACTGTTGACTTTAGTGTATTTTTATAGGTAAACTGAACAGAAAATTTTGCCCTCAAACTGCACCAGAATGCAGGAAAACAACCCAATTTTCTAAAACATTTTCTGGGGGAGGCCCCCGGACCACCCTTGTGAGGGGGAATCCTCCCCACACCCCACCCAATAAGCGTTGGTCATCCGCACGCAGCGCCACTGTCTTGGACACAGAGTGTGGCTTTTTGTGGCTTACTCAATTCTTTTACAAGGAGCTACAGTGGCTTAGTCATACTAGCTCCTACTGCAAGCCCAGGCTACTATAATGATAGAGATGCCTGCATATGTCCATAGACATGCTCAATTAGTCCTGACACTATGGCTGTGAAGCAAAGTTCAATAAATGGCCTGTTCCTCTGCTAGGCCAGATGCTTTACGTGCTCTTGATGGGTTTACTTTTCATTTTCATTTCCCTAAAAAGATGTATAATCTGTCTGGAATTCAAATACCAAAATGCCAGGACTTCCCAAAAATAGTCAGGGTATTTCTCTCAGAACAATTTGATGGGTCAGTGATCAAAACCGATATTAAACATATGGAAAATCAGACAGGAAAAAGGAACCATGTTGCAGTGGTGATATCATCTTGTACTGATGTCATGTCTTTTAGTCTGTCCCTCAATCAATGTCTTTATTTCACCTCTGTTCTCCCCCCCTCTCTCATTTCAACCTTCCACACATTTCAGGTCATTGGGGTAGCAATCGTCTTAAGTGTTCTGGTTGACAATGAGAGCTGATGAGAAACCTTCCCGTGACTGCTGACTGGCTAGGTAGGCTACTGACTCACACTGCATTGCGCACAAGGTCTTCTTTTCCTTCTTAGGCTGGAGGTTTCTATCTAATTAGATACCCCTGTGCATTACAAACAAAAGTCACCTCTGTACCTCAAAGGTGCATGAACAGGTACAACTAAAAACAAAGCATTTACACATTTTCAAACTTCTTTATATGATGCATATTCTCAACAAATTTTTGTCACAAAACGTGAGAAATGATTAGTCTTATTTCTATTGGAATATGTTGAGCATTGTTGACCATGTACTGCAAACACAGGTCAGGTGATTAATGTCAGTGATATGTCAATGTCAACAAGCAGTCCACATTTAATCTGTTTTCAGTCTCCTTGAAGGTTATTGTATGTGATGGAACGTATGAGCCACAAAGATAATGCTGACATGACGCATATCCTATAATCCTCTGAGCTAAGGACAATTGTAAAGCTATTTCACCTCAAATAAAGCACTGCACACCCTATTACCTTCTCATGAAAACAGTGGTTTCCATGAGTAAGAAAATCCACAAAACCCAATGTGACAAGGTGGTGAGGAACATTCTTCCCTGCAGCTGCTGAGCAGTTTGGTTTTCAAATGATTGATTTATTTGATTTTACATCAATAGCCTTCATTAATCCATGCAAACCAGCTGTCACAATTCCAAACTATCACAAGCAGGAATCTGTAGCCTTCAATCTCTCCCCATAGACATGTCCATGCACAGTCCTGATCCTTAACACTCAATAATCCTGCGCGCATTACACATGAATAACTCTTCCAACTCCTCCCAATGTCAATGGAGGATGTGATATGCTCAAAAACTAATCACACTTATGAAAGATTGATGATTCCTGATGACTTCAACTTCATGAACTATAGTTAGCTGATGCTGATGTCAGAAATTCAATTATATAGGCACGTATCTCAATGTGATATGTGCCACTTAACAAACATTTAATACCAGGAAAGCAGTATCTTATGAATATGTTTTCACTATATGTGCTCTCAGGACTGTTGTCAGTAGCAAAATGAATTAGTTTTCAAGAGTGCAAATGATGAACATCAAATTCAGTATTATACCACAAGATATTATATAGTGTTATAGTACAGAGTTCCCCATTGTATCAACACTATGTCACCACTCAGCTTTATTTTACTCAATTTGGTTCACAGCTGACAGACTTCACGGATCATTTTGGAAGACATGCCAGATGTTCTGGTACATAAGGGAACGGTGTATCAGACCACTCTGATTTTTTTTTTTTTTTTGAGAATAAAGCAATTAGAAGAAACAAATGATAAAAAAGCCAATTGGAATCCTCACATTTTATTCAGAAACCAGGACCTTCCAGAGGTGGTGCATGCAAATCTGGGACTGAAAGTACCAAGAGTCAATGGAAACCCATTGGCCCTTCATGGTGAAACAGTGGAGGAGCCTCCTCTGTCTGAGGAGGAGCAAAGCTACTCAAATTGCCCAACGGTACTCTCTGCTAAACAGACAACACACCTGACAAGACAAGAGGGGCAGAGTTCCTTGCAAATCCGCAAGCAATGCATGTGCGCATCACCACATAGTCCATCCTCGGGGGTCCAACAGGTGGTGGACCCCCGAGGTCTGGTGAGCAAAGCAGCGACTGCACACCCTATTGCCTTCTCAGAATCATCACTGATCATTGCTTCTTGGAATAAATCTCTCCTTGGAGAACAATTTAGTGCTTCGGCTTCAAATCCTTCTGGATGGATAGCAGCCTGCACCCCACATTTCTGGCCTGTTCTCCATCCCAGAGATAGTCTCCTCACTCAGAGACAAATGGGTAGAATTTGTTTTACAGTTCTATGCTCTGATTTATGTCTTGGCCTCTACAGATGCTGCTTTAGCTGTTGCAGCAGAAATGAGGTGAATTACAGTGCACTTCTACCAAAGTGATTTCACATATGGAGCACTAGTACAACTGATGAACAGCAGACCAGCAGGAGAAATCATCATCCATCAGTGAAAACCTGTCACAGTATCAACTGAGATCAGATCAGTGATATTGAACAGAAGCCACTGGAATGTCAAAGATAAGATTAACACAGATTAAACAGATAAGACAATGCAATGTTGTCTAATCCCATGGACTCCCTTTTGCCATCTGACCAAAACTAGCTCTCGATGACTACGTTTGACTGGGCAAACTTCATACACAAATGAAGAAATTACAAGAAAAGTTTTTGAGTTCAGTGTAGGCATCAATGTTTGAATTACTTACCATCTCTATTTGCCCCTATGAGCATATAAATTTAACCAATAGGGATGTGGTTTGAAATTGATTATGCTATTTGTTATAGGAGAAAACATATTAAACTATTTTGTTCCAACTTCCAGAGGATAAATGTGAAGGTGCTGAATAATAATTAAGCCCTACTGGCTTTCAAAAATTTGAAATTCATTGCTTCTAGCATTGTAATTGGATGAAAAATCCAGAACAAATAAAAAGTTTAAAAATATGAATTTGCAAAAAGTAGAATTAGTTTCATTGTGGCCAAGTAACTTAAATATGCAGCTAGCCTGACATTTATTGAATAAGAGTAGGAGATTTTCTTGGGGATTAATTAAAATTAAAATGAGTTCATGGAAAAGTCTTGTGTAATTTGTTTTCATAAATGTGAATTTGTTCATAGACACCAACATTAAGCACCATGAAATGTTAATTGTAGGGGGTTTTCATGCAAGTATTCCAACACGTGGGCAGATCTTTAGAGTCTCCTGTACAGAGCTAACCCAAGCCTTTATAGGGCCAAGCTGAAATTCATTTGGGTGTAGCAAACCACAAGTTCACTTTTCTCAATGTCTGATGACTCAAATGTTTAATCAAGCATACATCAGTTTCTGTGATGCGTTGGCATTGCATCCAGGGTGTACGGGGTGATCCCAACCGGCTCTGGGCAGAAGGCCGGATACACACTGGATAAGAAACCAGCTCATCGCGAGGCCACGTCAAAGACAAATAACCACTCATGCTCACAACTACAGACAATTTGGAGTGATCAGTTCACCTAAATTGCAATTTTTTGGAGGTGGGAGGAAAAAGGAACTGAACCCAGACCCTTCGTGCTGTGAGGCTACAGCACAACCCAGCGTGCCATCGTGCCACCATACCAAGTGCTTATGTGCACTTTAATGTTCAACATTTTATAAACCATAGCATCTTAGTTTTCACACTACAATTTTCCAAGTGTACTTAAGAATTGTTCAAGGCATACCTACATCCTGTCCTTGTCATCTATGTGGGTGCGGATCAGAGGCCCAGGAATGTCTGACACATCAGTTTTGAATTTTATCATTTCTAAGTTATTTTTCTTTCCTTTCCTTAATGTCTACTGCTGATTTTTAATTTCTTCTGTTTTATTTTGTTCTTCTTTTGTTTATTGGTGAGGATAAGGCACTATAAAATTCTGTAATTAATACTAAATGACAAAACGTCAGGAGTGGACAAAATTAACCATGGTTTTAAAATTGGTTTAACATAATTTTGACAGAAACATTTAGACATTTACTTTAAATTTGTTTAATTATACATTTTACAAACTCCCACAATACTAAGGATGTATAATGACTTAATGTCGATTCAATGTTGTGGCTCAATTTTTTCAAATAGATTATTTTGTCTTCATGAAGAAAACATTTCAACCGAGTGAAGCATCTCTAAACCACAGATCTAATTTCAGGCATTTCAGCCTAAACTCCACTCAAATGAGATCAAAGATTGGAT
This sequence comes from Antennarius striatus, assembly GCF_040054535.1. NCBI lineage: Eukaryota > Metazoa > Chordata > Actinopteri > Lophiiformes > Antennariidae > Antennarius > Antennarius striatus. The sequence continues at coordinate 11,476,462 of NC_090777.1, read as the reverse complement.
GACTAATAACTTTTTGCATCTCAATTCTGATAAAACTGAGGTCATTGTAGTCGGCCCAAAAACTGTTAGGGATATAGTGCCAAGTGATGCCAAGGGATGTAATCACGTTGGAGGCCAAAACCACTGCGAGGAACCTAGGTATCATCTTTGATCAGGATCTCTCGTTTAACACACACATTAAGCAGGTTTCTAGAACGGCCTTTTTCCATCTCCGAAACATTGCAAAAATCAGGCATATTTTAAAACGGAGTGATGCACAGAAATTAATCCACGCTTTCATCACTTCCAGACTAGATTAGTGTAACACACTTTTTTCAGGCTGCCCCAAAAAGTCGCTGAAGACTCTTCAACTAATTCAGAATGCTGCCGCCCGTGTTCTGACCAGGACCAGTACCATGGACCATATTTCTCCTGTGTTGGCTTCTCTGCACTGGCTTCCTGTGAAAGCTAGGATAGATTTTAAAATACTCCTCCTCACTTACAAAACCCTCCATGGCCAGGCACCGACCTATCTGAAGGAACTTTTAGTTCCATATAATCCATCTAGAGCATTACACTCTCAACATACTGGCCTACTGGTGGTTCCTTGAATTTACAAAAGTAGGACGGGGGCTAGAGTCTTTTGCTATCAAGCCCCTCTATTGTGGAACCACCTCCCTACCTCAGTTTGGGAGGCAGACACCCGCTCACTATTTAAGACCAGAATAAAAACTTTTCTTTTTCACAAATTTTACAATTAAGGCAACTTAGGCTACTACGTTTTTTTCTTATAGACCTAGACTGCTGGAGATTCAACATCCAGACTCACTGAGTTCCTCCTCCTCCTTCTCTCCAACCACTCTGTTACTCCTCCTCTTCTCCGATCTCACTCTCCAATCACACCCTACTAACTCAACTTCTTCCCTAGAGTCTCTGTGCTCTATGTCCTCACAGGTTTTTCTCAGGTTTACCCCTCATCCACCCATCCGTTATGGACCTGCTCTTGTCATCCCACCTGTATCACCCCTAACCTAATCATTGGCTGGGGTCCGGCTTCCTTTTTTTTCCCTCTGCGCCACCATACTGATCCACCCCTCATCCACCCATCCACTGTGGACCATCTGCTGTGGACCTGCACCTCCCATCCACCAGTATCACCCCTCACCTAACCATCGGCTGGGGTCCTGCTGCCTCTCTTCCTTTGTGTCATCATACTGTTCTACCCCTCATCCGCCCATCCGCTGTGGACCTTCCTCTGTGGACCTGCACCTCCGAGCCCACCAGTATCACCCCCATCTATCCATGTGCTGTGGACCTTCTCCTCCAAGCCCACCAATACCACCCCTCCTCTATCCATCGGCTGGGGTCCTGCTTCCTTTTTTCCTCCGTGCCGCCATACAGTCATCCATGCAGCTGTAATTGTGCCTTAACTTTAGCTTTGGGAAACATAACTTTAACCATATTGACACTGTCTCTATCTGGTCTATCTGCCACTCTCTCTCTGTCTCTCTTTCTCTTTCCCTGTTCTTATCTTCCTTTGATTTCTTTTCCACCCAACCGGTCAAGGTGGATGGCCGCAAAAAAGAGTCTGGGTCCTGCCCGGAGTTTCTTCCTCATCAAGGGAGTTTTTCCCCGCCACTGTTGCTTATGCTTGCTCTGGAGGGTTCAGTTGGGTTTCTCTGTCTGCTAAAGCGCTTTGAAATGTCTGTTGCCATGATTAAGCGCTATATATATAAAACTTGATTGATTGATTGATTGATAGATTGATTGAAATGATAACTGCTTTTCAGTGATAACTGTGCTGTAGGTGTGACAGAGGAGTTCAAGGCAGACGAGGGACTGCATCAAGGATCACCTCTGAGCCTCTTCTTGTTCGCTATGGTGATGGACAGACTGACAGACAAGGTTATACAAGAATCTCCATGGACTATAATGTTTGCAGATGACATTGTGATCTGTAATGAGAGCAGGAAACAGGTAGAGGAGAAGCTACAGAGGTGGAGGTTTGTCCTGGAAAGGAGAGGAATGAAGGTTAGCTGCAGTAAGACAGAGTACATGTGTGTGAATGAGAGGGACCCAAGTGAAAGACTGAGGTTACAGGGAGAAGAGATCAAGAAGGTAGAAGATTTTAAGTACTTGGGGTCAACAGTCCAGAGCAATGGAGAGTGGAAAAGAGGTGAAGACGCGTGTGTGGTCAGGATGGAATTTGGGTGGAGAAAAGTGTCAGGTGTGACATGTGACGGAAGAGTTTCAGCCAAAATGAAAGGAAAGGTATACAAAACTGTGGTGAGACCAGCAATGTTGTTTGGTCTAGAGACAGTGTCACTGAGGAAAAGACAGGAGACAGAGCTGGAAATGGCAGAGATGAAGATACTGGGGTTCTCTCTGGGAGTGACCAGGATGGATAGGATCAGGAATGAGTACATCAGAGGGACGGCACATGAAGTCAGAGAGGCCAGACTGAGATGATTTGGACATATCCAAAGGAGAGATAGTGAATATATTGGTAGAAGGATACTGAGTTTTGAACTGCCAGGCAGGAGGACCAAAGAGGAGGTTTCTGGATGTAGTGAAAGAGGACATGAAGGTAGTTGGTTTGAGAGAAGAGGATGCAGAAGACAGGGTTAGATGGAGGCAACTGATTCGCTGTCGTGACCACTGAAGGGAAAAGCCGAAAATAGAAGAAGAAACCAGATCACATTATTAGCAAACATGGGCAGACTTTTATATAACGCGCCAGGAGAGGGTTGTATAACAAGTTCAATTGGCTCTGTTAAGGCTTAATAACATCACAGAATAGTTATGTCATGAGCCACTATTTAATGCTGCAATCAACCTGTTGTCTCAAATACTGAGCGTCTGCTATGGTGCTCACCAGTCATGCCCAGGTGTTGAAAAGAGGAGGCTGTTTGTGTGAGTACTGCTGCAGCAGTGTGAATGTTGTTAGTGTGTTGTTCCATCCCTTGATGCTGTTATCAAGAGCTGTAGCAGGTGTGCAGGCAGGCACCATCTGATCTAACTCGGATCCACTGAAGCTGAAAGCCTGGAGACAATTCATGTGTGTTAGGCACCATCAGGAGGCAGTGTGGCACGCTAATGTGGCTAGGACTGATGACTTTCTGCTCTCCCTTCAGTTGCTATTAATGTAGAGTCACCATTCAATTCATGGAAGTGAGTAATGATTATTTTCCAAAAAGATTTTTCTCAAAATACTAAAAGGGACTTCCTAAGACTGTTCATTTCATGTTGACTGTGAGGGAGCACGTTGGTGCAGAGGGTAGCATGTCTACCTCATAGCAAGAAGGTCCCAGGTTTGATTCCATTTTCTGCAGTTTGTCTGTGTGGTTTCTCTCCAGGTTCCTCAACCTCCTCCCACCTCCAAAAGCATGCATGTTAGGTGAATTGGTCACTTGAAATATCTGTAACTGTGTTTGTGTGGCCCGTGATGAGCTTGTGTCACATCTCTGGTGTGTCTTGCCCTGCAGCAATCTGGGATCAGTTCCAGCAGACCTTTGACCCGCAAGACGGATAAGACGATTACAATCATCTCATCTAGCAAAGAATGGACGATTATTTTTAACAATGCATAAACAAGAACATGAATCTATCTTCCGTGTGGATACTACAACCCCTGAAATAATCTCTCAGGATGAGTGTTTTCTCACTAAATCACCTAAAACAAACAAATCCACAGAAAAAAAAAAGTTATGGTTGGCTATTTTACTGCAGTTGTTCATGCAACAACTATTTTCGATTATAGAAAGCAAAAGACAGCCAAAGTACCAAAGCCATTCTTAAAACTCCAATGTTAGTAATGCAGTGAAAATCCAGAGCTGACCACTGGCCACAGAGTTTTGTAGACAGACCACGGTCCCGTTTACCGTGGTCTGTCTACTTTTCATCTGCAACATATGACAAAGGAATCACAGAAATCTACTTGTCTCTTCTGGCTGTATTTGAATCTCTCTCAATCTTCAAAGACTTCTTATATGAATGTATTCACCTGTGGTCCAGACTTGTGTCTATTAAGCAGTGAGCCTCTAAATTATTGTTTTCTCACAACAGTTGAAAACTGAGACTGGAACCATAATGGGAGTCTCACCATTGCTAGCCACAATGCAGTATAACATGAAAGCTGTCAGGCTGCTGTGTTTACAATTCCATCATCATCAGCTGAAATCATAGCAGTGGCTGAACTCCTCATTCTCTGGCATGGGAAGTTTTCGCCATACAGATAATTCAGTTAAGAACATCAGGAGTCAGAGGAGAGATGTGGGAGGACGGTTGGACGTTTGTGTTTTCACATCGAATGAGAACATTATCTTGAAGAACTCCAATCACAAAGACGCACATTGCCCAGTGAGCCGTGTGGCCCCAGTGTTTTTGGGCTTCCTTCCAGTTTTACAGTCACCGGTTCGCCCCAATCTGCGGGGTGCTCTGAGTACCCAACAATGGCCACCTGTGTTCCCACAGGGAGGGCAAGAAAGATGCCGACTTGGCCCTCCACACAAACAAAACAGCCTAGCTGGCATGGCAAAGCCCATATGGGAGAAGCATGTGTATCGGCTTGCATCCGTAACGTGCACCAACCTCTCAGCCAGCAGTAAACTCTTCAGTTGTGGCGGAATTGGCAGAAGACAGTGAACAAAGAAAACAGAAAAGAGGGCTTCAAAAACACCCACACACACCCACACACACTCACACACACACACACGCACACACACACACGCACACGCACACGCACACGCACACACACACACACACACAGACACCCCCCCCCAACACCTTCTCTTTCACAAGGTGAGACCTTTTTATAGACTAGCCACAGTGAGGACAACGTCATTGTAACCACCGATGGTGTTTTGTGTGGCGTTGTAGTGAGCAGGATGCTCAGGTTCTTGAATACTGTCATGTCTTTGACTCCTCCAATATAATACAAAGGTAAAGGGGAGCCGTCAGACTTTGTGGTAAAAAAAAGAAAAACGAGTGGAAGTCATGGCAGGATAGCTCTGCCGCAGTCATCTGTTTAAGCCATTTTGTGAGTTGAGGGGTTAGGTTACACACTAAGTGTCCACAGGGGGGACAAAAGAAGTCACAATCCATCTCTTCAAATGCTGAAAGAAAGAGGATGGAGGGAAGAGCATACTGCATGGAAAGGGGATAAGGATAAAAACTCAACATATAATTACATGACTGTAGGGGAATTTTTTTTTTGGACCTGCTAAAGATGATCAGAGGGACATCTTTTTCAAGGACACTTCAGAGGGGTGCATACTTGATGACAGAGAGATTTAAAAGTGCACAACAAAAGGGTTGGCTATGGGTTGACTATCTGGTAACAATGACGACGGCCACTGATTAAAAAAAATATTAGTTTACATGTAAAAATTCCAAAATGATCCTTAGATACATACACCAATTTAATTTATAAACATGTTTAATTTATAAACATGTGAAATCAAGAATGTAACCGCAAAACATTTGTAGCCAATTTGGAGTCATTTATAATCCTGCTGAATGACTGTAGACATTTCAAATTCGCTGCACTGCGTTCCGTGAGTCTCAGAACGCAGCACACTTCCAGAAGCTGTCAGCCAATAGTATGCGTGTACAGTATCACATGACTACCTACCAAAAACCTGCGATGTCGTGAAACTGGGCATCTTGAAGCGCGAATAAGCAAGGGATTACTGTATTCAAAAAAGATTCATGGTATTTAAACTAATGCATCCCCTCTGTGTTTTAACTGATCATAAAGATCCTCTTCTCCTTTCAGCTTTTCCCTTCAGGGGTCGCCACAGCCAATCAGCTGCCTCCATCTAACCCTGTCTTCCGCATCCTCTTCTCTTACACCAACTACCTTCATGTCCTCTTTCACTACATCCATAAACCTCCTCTTTATTCTTCCTCTAGGCCTCCTGCCTGGCAGTTCAAAACTCAGCATCCTTCTACCAATATATTCACTATCTCTCCTCTGGACATGTCCAAACCATCTCAGTCTGGCCTCTCTGACTTTATCTCCACAACCTCTAACATGTGCTGTCCCTCTGATGTACTCATTCCAGATCCTATCCTTCCTGGTCACTCCAAGAGAGAACCTCAGCATCTTCATCTCTGGTACCTCCAGCTCTGTCTCCTGTCTTTTCCTCAGTGACACTGTCTCTAGAGTCTAGACCAAACAACATTGCTGGTCTCACCACAGTTTTGTATCCCTTTCCTTTAATTTTAGCTGAAACTCTTCAATCACACATCACACCTGACACTTTTCTTCACCCGTTCCATCCTGCCTGTACACACTGATCATAGAGATCTTCTACTGTCTTTCAGCTCACAAGTGCATGAACATGTTGACGCAGCTCCAAAGAAAGAAATCCTCAATTGCGTATCCAGGGCTGTATCGTAGAGGATAGTCTGAGTAGCGAAGCCCAGACTTCCTTCTCACTAGACGCCTCCTCTAGCTCTTCTGGGGGGATCCCGAGGTGTTTCCAGGCCACCTGAGAAATACAGTCTCTCCAGCATCTTTGGTCTTCCCGACGCCTCTTTCTGTAAGGACATGCCTGGCACAAAAGTTCTTTGACTCTAAGATGGTCTTCATTCTGGAAAAATGTCCACAAGCGCAACTATCTAAAGGGGTAGAAGTGAAAGTGCTGCTGACTTTACAGAAAAACTACAACCGGAAGAGACTTACAATTATTCCACAGCATGCATGTTTTCATGTACCTGCTTTACAATTTCAGTATGCTCATAAACAGTTACTTCATTGTGGCTCTGCAAGGCTGTTCTTGGACACACTAGTGCTTTAATCTCATTGCTAACATCAGCATTATAATATTCCCAAAACAAAAATGCCAAAATTCAATCAAGTGTTCAAGTGTGATGTGATAAACAGACCAAAAATGTTTACCATCTCTGGCCTGTTAGCATTCTAACAAAGGCTATTCATCATTAACTGGACTACATAAAAAGACCTCGTGACTGTGGCCCATTAGAAAAAAAAAATCATGAGTATAATTCAACCTGAGGGGAGCATCAACCAAAGATTAATTTCATTGTCTTGGTAATTGGTATTCATCCTCCAGACATAATGAAGATGCATGCTAAACCTCACAGTAATTTGTCCAGTAGTTTGTAAGATATCTCCATATCAACAACAGGACAGACTGATCTGAAGAAAGACAAGGATTCCCTTTCATATACTGTAGCTTTTCCAGTAGCATGGAGAAGTCCCTTTTCTTTTAAAAAGGCTGAAACAAGGCCTACATCTGCTTGAACCATGGTGCACAAAGCATTCATGTACAGTAATGGAACCACTCGCCGTTACATAATATCAGTGTGGGGGTGAGATGGAGAATTTGGCAAGTCCAGATGGGGTCTCCACCTTGCTGCTGTCAGATGTAAAACCTCAGTGTGGTTCACAAAAGACAAATTCAAAGGAGCATAAATGTCATCCTAGGTGGAAAGCAGAAATAAAATCCCATCAGTTACTATTGCTTAATTGATTAGATAAATTTGTCACCAGAAATATATAGATTATGGTTACACGCACTTTACTTTGGATAATCCACATAATTAATAATTTATTATTAACATAATGAAGTCAATACTGAAAGCTCTCAACAGAAATCCTTTATTATAACCGTTGCTTTACAAACGTGTCACTTCTAAGTGTACAGAGATGATAAAAAGGAACGATGGTGATGCAATTGAAAGACTCAAATCCATATCCAAGTGATTAGCTGTGAAGCTATGCCCATTAGGCAAATGATGATTATTGGCTGCTCATTATTAGGCTATTATAGCATCATTAAAATTACTTTATATGCTCATTCTGTGCGCAGCAAGACACAAAGACATCAATGCCACATAGAAGTAAATTCTGCACGTTCACTTGATTCAAGAACTAGCATTTATAGATGGAGAAAGAGAGGAATGTGGGTGTAGGCTGACACAGGATCAGATTCAGACTTGTGTGAACATGTCTCATTTTTTCTCTTTAGGCCTTTACCTCTCAGACCAGCACAACATTTCTTTGCTTAGGTCACTAATTTCCAAACTTACACAAATGAGATCATTGACTGACAATTAATAAGAGATTTTTCAGTCACTCACGCCCATCTGGTAATTTTCAATGTTTTATTACATAAAGTGTCACAAACAAACTCATCAAACCTTCTATCACTGTGTGGTATATATCGATCGCATTCATTGTGTACATATATGTGAGAATGTTCATAAAGTGTATGGAGGAAATTGGAACAGTACCAACAGAAATGTTTGGTGGTAGTTACTAAACAAATATCAAAGACCATGACGGGAGCACAAAATGTAAAAGTTAAAACATAAAAAAAAACTTTCTGGTCACAAATATTTAATGGTTACTGTAAGACCTGTTTTATACTATTGCAACTTCTACAATTGCATTTTTGTTGAAACTTTTTACTTTTCCCAGACGTCTTTTGGATGCATCATTTCCAACACAAAGAAAGCACTGAAGAAGATGGGTGAGGATGGACCCACTGTTTGAAATGGACATGCTTATTTCCATGGGTAAAGGAAGTGATAAGTCTTATGGCCCACACACGTACCATTAGTAGGTGGGTGTCCCAGTTCCTGTCTCCGTGTTGGGTCCCAGGACTGAACTGGTACAGAGGCATGCAGCATTTTACACACATGCATGCACACGAACACACAGGCAGTCATTTCAGTGGTGCAGTTACATGATGGGATTAATATGAGAGCACACAGTGTTTGAAAGAACCTTCTGCGTCAGAGTTCAATGACACCTGACAGCCATTCTGTGGGAGTGATAATTGTGTAATGTTATGATGTATTCGAGAATAATGGCAAGAAAGGAAAGTGGACACAGTGAGGTGTAATTTACAGACTTTAATAAGAGAATAGTTTTATTGCCTTGATATACTACTTCCTACACAGTCCTTGACATTCCACTGAAGTGCATAGAAAGGCGTGAGAGATTAGAGATTCAATGAGCCTCAATTGCATTTTTATTAATTAAGGAAAAATCTCCACATAATAAATCAAAGTGAACAAACATTATTTAGACATTGATAACAATGTTTCTTTGTAGAGATAATACAAACAGAGCAGTCATGTCTTCACCAGACAGGTTGAGCTCGTTGGAAAGATTATTGTTTCCAGTGGCAATAGTTGCCGACTGCAATGAAAAATAAAATAATTTTAAAAAGCAGGACAAAAATGGATGAATGACACTCAACTAGCAGATCAATCAGACAGGATGACAAAGGTCTGTAATTAATTTCTCATGTCATCCTATCTAATTCTACAGAGACACAGCTGCATTATTATCATTGTTTTAAAATAATACCCCTTAACCTCTGCCATGCTTCTATGTTACATGCCTCCATCATGGCTCCATTACAGACTCAGTGACGTCACTCATCAGCCTGAGCAGAGTCATAAACTACCACCACTGTCTGGACTCTCATAAGAGGTTTGTCCTCCTACTTCTCAGTCTTTTCCTGAGGATGATTTGGCAGGTGGATTTTCACATATCATCAGCTGCAAGAAACAAGAAGCTTTACTTCCTTCAACTTGTCTCTCCTGATTTACATATCACTAAAGGAAACTGGAAAAAAGTCTGAACATGAAGCTCAATAACTGCACAATTGCTAGGAAAAGCTAGCACTGGGGAAACTTTGCATATTTGTACCATATAGTGTACATTTATCACATTTCACTAATGGTATTTCATAGATATGGATAGTTTAAAGTGAGTACAACAAGAACAAAGTAGAGAACTGAGCTGATGCAGCGCTCCGGTCCTCAATGTCTTAGCAGACAAGGTCTGAGTAAAGAGGGATAGCTGGAATTCCATCCTCAGACGGTACCTCCTGAATCTCATTATCAAGAAGGATATGAAAACTGCATTCCAGGATACACACACACACGCACACGCACGCACACACGCACGCACACGCACACACACACAGACACACCAAATTGCTCATTGGGCCTTCATGTCAGACAGACCCTGCTGTGTGTGACACGATCATGGCCAAGCCACCACTGCACACGAACATTCTTCCATAAACACACAGATATGCACACACAGACAAATTGATGAACCAGATTAGCTCATATTTACTGTGAGAGGAGAAGTCAAACTGAGCTTTAAACATGTGTGGACAGTTTAAGAGGCCCATATAAGAGCTTCCTCCTCCAAAAACATGGCATAAAGGAAAGGATGAGGGTACAGCAGTGAGTGGCAACAGGACCTCCCACTCTAACAGGCTCTGTGATGAGGCGTGACCACTCCTGACAGGTGTTTTGTCTCGCTCAGAGCGGCATGATGTGACCATTGTAGTGGCCACTTCCACTGAAAGACCTGGAGAAATCCCACACCAAACAGGCTGAAGAGCTTGGCATGCGACTACAAATATGGTCATGCCTGCCTTTACAAACCACAGCTTAAATAAAACATCACGCAATCAGCCATTGTGACTAAAAAGGGACATAAACTTGACCACACATTTTCAGTAAAGTATCATGTGAGTTTATTCCTAAAAATCTGGTTTGTTTCCCAATGTCAGTCTGGAATTTAATTAGCTGAGATCTTCTCTGAGCCACTAAGAGAAAGCATTAAAATCCTATTACAATGCACAAAGACTCCACTGTTTCTCTGCAATACTGCTGCGTGCTGTAAGATACTGAAATGCTAATGCTAACTAGCAAGGCTGTCTCCAAAATCAAAGGCCTGAAATCTATCAAGTCAGAGAAGTAGCTGTACACGTCAAGATTCATGTTCTCGGTTATTTTTTTGGCATCAATTCATATTAGGGCCATTTTTCAGTAAAAGAATAGTTGAGTCATTCCTATTAATGATTCTCTCATTCAAAACACATTTGGTCAAAGGTCTACATTTATGAATTTTGCAGCAGTTTTAAATGTGTCTCAGCTCATCAGTCATGCCTCTGGGTTTGTCAGTTACTTAGGGTGAATTACTGGATCTAGACAGAGGAGGGCTCGGCTGGGGCTGCTTTAACAGGAAGGGAAGGGCTCTGATTGGGGAACACATGAAAGGACAACTCTGTCATCTGGGAGCTTTAATGACAGACTGAGCAGACTTGTTTTGACTGAAGAGCTTTTTTAATATGCATGACAAAAGATGTCCTTCTGGGACGCTCCCTGGGAACAGGACCAAATCTCCCAACAAATTTCTTTTGTTTTTGCATTGTGTCATCATCAGCAGTGGTTGACATTCCATCACAGTGCAACTGCAGCTGTGTGGACCATACCTTCTTCTTTTGAGGGCCCATCCTGCGTGCTGGAGATCAGCACTCTTATACTTGAGCTCAAAATGAAAGAGCAGACAACACAGCTGTTGAACCTGCTAGAATAGAGCCCTGGCTTTTTACTCACTGTAATTTTACCTACTTACACATTTTAACTCCTCTTTCGACTGACCTTGTCTGATCTCTTAGAGGACAAAGAGCCTTAAATGGAAATATTACTCTCACTGACTCAGGGGACACTGTTGTGAAAAGTAATAAGCACAAGGAAAATGATGAAAACAGGACAGCATACTCTCACCCGGTAACGCCCTTCGAAAACTTTAAGAAACAGCTGCGGCACCACCATCCAGCGCCATAAATAATTCAACATTGCTTATTTCCCTGGGTTTTTTTGTTGTAGTTTTTTTTCTGGGGGGGTGGGGGGGTGGGGTTTGTAAAAGTACCACGTAATCATTAATTTTCCATGCAGAATGATGTGAATCCCTTGGAGTTGATGACAAGATTCAAAATGGTAATGAGTAATTTTCTAAATGTAAGCTGAGTAGGAAATGAATGTTAAAAATACCAAAAGGGTTACTGGTCACATAACATAAAGTGTAAAATGTGTATCCCTCGTATCGTATGGAAACAAATATTCAAAAATGACAAAATTTTGAAAATCCAAGTCATGTTTCACTGAACTGGTGGTCTTTTGAGGTATGATGGTGGGTGGGTAGGTTAGCAGATGTACCATCACCATCGTGACAGAGATTAAAGGGAGTGGTCTTACCTGGTGGGGTGTCAGTAGGACAAAAGACACGGCACATGAAAGGAAAGAAAAGAAAAGATTAGTCACTGTTTGCCAAATTTGAAGACACATATCAGCACGTTTGTAGAATATAATCACTGCGCTGATAAAGTGCTGTCTAGACAAAGGTACCAATGGGTGGGGGCTCAAAACCACTGTTACTCTAATGAACACTTTGCTTTGGAGGAGTTGGCCTTCTGTCACACTATACAGTAAAGCCTTTGGAGTCTGTGGTCATCAATCATCTTCAGTTTTCAAGGTAAAAAGGTAGTGCTTTCTGGATCACAACAAAATTACATCAAGCCCTCTGACTTGGGTGTCATAACAGAATAAGTATAGATTTCTTTTCAGTGGGGAGTTTGTTTCAGCTCATGCTGCTGGATTTGGTGTGAGTAACTGATGGATATGTCATAACGGGAGAGAAAAGAAGCAGCAGATGCACACATAAAACAGGTTTCTGAAACAATCAATCCAGCATTCACAACCATGTCAAACCTAGATTGTCCAGCTGCATGGAGGCGAGAAAATAATCATGGCCTGAACTTCTTTCCAAGCTCTGTTTTTCATGAATACACAACTAGCTCTGCCACCACTCATGCAAACAATCAAGTGCAATGATAAAGGGCCCTTTATGCAGTCTATTCAAAGCAGGATCATTTTGTAGTTCACCATTCTGTATTTCTGGGGAATTACTACTTTAAAGAGCTGGTTCCACATAGAAAATAGTTTCTCAACTCTGACTGCATCAGAATCCTTCAGAGGTATTCATTCTGATTCCATTTACCCATTAAGTTTCCTAGGTGGTAGCATGTCATTGATGCTACAAAGATACAAAGACGCAAGAGAAAGCTATTTAAAAAAAAAAGCCAACATAAAGACCTAGTTTTTCTTGATTTACTGTATGGTAAATTGTAAGCAATGAAGCAACACAAGTCATACAATTTTTCAGCTCCTCCATAATATAAGAATATCAGTTTTATTTTATGCTTCTGCAAAATGCTTAACACAATATACAGAACTTGGAATCTTAGTGTTTACTTGCAAAATGGAGGCTTGTGTCACACAACAGAGGGAGCACTGATGAGATTGATATCACCCCGCAGTGCATGTAACTGCATTCTGATTTGTGCACCTTTTACAGATGAGGTGCATGCTTACATAATAAACAATTCTACGTATGGTGCAGTCGGTGTGTCTCGAAAAATGCAATCCAGTTCGGTTCCCACTGTAGAGGAATAGTATTAACCCCTCCACCAATGAGCTGCATTTCTATCTGTTACGGTTTGCTATGTGTCTCATGTTTATCCTGCTGTGCTAGAGGAGAGGCTGAAGTTTTGGGCAGAGCCTCATCTCCACACCTATTGCTTATTGCCATACCTGTGCCTAATCAGACTGAATAGGCTGAGGTTTTTTAAGCCTGGTTCTCTTTTGGTTCTGTGCCAGATTGTTTTGTACCCTTCCCCACATGTCTAGTTTGTTGGGCTTTGAGAGTTTTCTTGTGTTTCCTGGACTTTTGCTTTATGGATTAAAAATATGAACGAAAGCTTCTCTACAAGTGTTCTGCATTAGGGTCCTAACTCTATCCTACACTATCTAGTCTGTGCCTCAATACACCAACGGGTTCACCTTAGCAGTGTACTCCCTTCTTTGTCACCCATATATCAAAAAAGAACAGTCATTGCAGAGCTTGCTGATACAGAATTTTAATGAGTACAAAAAAATCATATACAGGAAACTCATCTCAAGAAACTTCAGAGGAGGAGGCAGAGAAAGGATGTAGCTTTGAGACAAAAGGTACAGTTGGTGAAATTATTGTCCTGCTTTCTCAAAATTCAGTAATGTTTGTCTTAGCCTTATTAGGTCAAGCAGTATAAGAACAGCATGTCACACATTTAATTCCACTTTAACCTGGGACATAAAGGTTGTGATGCATGATTTAGTAGCGGTGACTAACGATGTGTGATCTCCATGATAAATAACATCATATGCAGAAAAGCTCTGATCCCGGACACAGAATACAATTTGAATGAAAAAGTTTGTTAAGCAGTAGAAGTAGGAGCTTTTTATCTGTGAAAAAGACTATGATTGACCAAAAGGATGGAGAGAAGAGTGAGGAGAGTAGAGGTTATAAGAGGAGCTCTTAGTTTATCACCCAGCTCAGTGCCTTGATGGAACGATACCCTGCAGTGGGAAAAAACCTCTAGACATAACAAGACTGCTCTTTTTTCTGTGTTGTCGCTCTCTCTATCAGCCATGGGTGATATCCATCCATATCAATCTGCTGTGGGTCACAAGAGCAGCGGGTAGACCTAGCATGTCCCTAAAGCTTCCTCTCACTCTGACAAGTGGCGTACAGAGATCTGAGAGGTAACTGGGACAGGACTGCTTTTGTCCCGCTTAGCGCTAGCGGTAGAAGAAAGAGATTCGAGTCATAATCACACTATTAGATTGAGTAAATCCTGTTTTTGTGTTTTCAGATGTAAATCCATAATAGTGTTTCCCACACATACTTTGCTTGGGCAGACTGCCCAGCTACATTACACAAGTAAATTTCGCAAATAATTTCGGCTCTTTTTTTTTTTTTAAATTTGTTGACATGAACAATGACAACATTGATAGTGGATAATCTCCCTGCATTCATTTTTTCTTTTATTGTCTCACATAAGGGTCTACTGGCAGTCACATCTACTATGCACAGAAACAATCACTCATGATCTGCACTAGAATCACATTTACTCTGTTATGTGTCCTTGCCTGTTTAATGTAGGTCTATTATGTCAATGCGTAGTGAAATTTTACAGGTTATTATCTATCGGTGCTGATGTCAAAACTGGCCCCAGTCCACATGTGGTTCGTTTGCCATTCTGCTAAAAGACTTGAAGGATTAAAAGCCTTTCCAAGGTAGCATTGGTGCGCATTAATTACACTTTGGCATTCTGTAATAACTTATTTTCTTAGCTAATTACACAGGAAAGATGCAAGTAAACATTTTTTAGATTTTAGACAAAATTAAACCATAAATTGTGGGGGGATTTGTTTTGTTTTATTTTTTACTCCTGTGACTGCAAACTTTAAAACTTATTAAGCAGCTAAATAATAACTGGAAAACACCACAGACCGCCTTAATTCTGTCTTTTAGCAGCACAAAGTCAAGTAGAACTCAGTGACTTAAGTTTAGTGAATGGATGAATTGCATGAGTCACTTGCAGTTACTATCATGACTCAGCTTAACACAGCCCACATAGAAAATTAATGGCAACCCCGTTTTAACAGTAAACCAATGTAATAAAATATGTTAAGTAATGGCCCATACAGTTTTGGGTATGTTTGCCAAGAACAAGCCCTTTTTTTGACAAAACCAAGAGTAATCATGTTCCTAGGCAATCCTCATTACACAGAGAGCACTCAGCTTTATTGAGATTCAGGGACAGGGAGGCTGCAAGCGTACAAAAATGATTTATTGATTGCACTTAATGCAATAAGCACGCCGGATCCAACGCAACAATTTCATTAGATTTTTCTTTAAGTCATGCTGAGGTGCTCTGCAGGGGAAGAGAAACCAGACAGACTCGGTCTCAAAGGAAGGACGATAGGACACAGATACACAACACACCCTGAAGGCAGCCTTAAAGGACCAACACACTGATTTCACTCATGAATACCACTTCACTGATCAGCCAATGTGGTTTACAAGGAGGCTTCTGAGGGTCATGACAGTTATCTAACATTGGACAGTTTTAATAGAGGATATTTGCTAGGCAAAGAAATTGACAAGGCATCCAGTGAAAGGTGAGCTGCTTTGTAGGAAATGTACGATCTAGTGTTTTAGTAGCTTCACCAGGACTATTTATCCATATATTCTTCTTCTCTTTTCGGCTTTTCCATTCAGGGGTCGCCACAGCGAATCAGTTGCCTCCATCTAACCCTGTCCTTTGCATCCTCTTCTCTCACACCAACTACCTCCATGTCCTCCCTCATTCCATCCATAAACCTCCTCTTTGGTCTTCCTCTAGGCCTCCTGCCTGGCAGTTCAAAACTCAGCATCCTTCTACCAATATATTGACTGTCTCTCCTCTGGACATGTCCAAACCATCTCAGTCTGGCCTCTCTGGCTATCTCCAAAACCTCTAACATGTGCTGTCCCTCTGATGTACTCATTCCTGATCCTATCCATCATGGTCACTCCCACAGAGAACCTCAGCATCTTCATCTCTGCAACCTCCAGCTCTGCCTCCTGTCTTTTCCTCAGTTACACTGTCTCTAGACCAAACATCGCCGGTCTCACCACAGTTTTGTACACCTTTCCATATCTAATACCTTCAATATTTCAGCAAAATGTCCCAGTAATTAGGAGTACTGTATCTTTTATAATCACAGCACAGATATTGATCACTCATTGCTACGCAATTAACCATCCGCAACCGAGCTGGATGTTCTGCTTGGTCCCTGATGACAATTAATTATGACAAATGCTAATATTTTGGTGATTGTCTGATTTTTGTAAATTCTTTGTATGAATTTGTATGTCTGAGTGATGAGTATGTGTCTGAGTATATCTCCGCATCTTTGGAAAAAAACACCTCTAACTCATCCTACTACTTAATACGAATATAATAAACAACATTAGCATTCATTTGTTTTTGTTGCAGTCATCAGAACGCGAGTCTGTCAGTTCAACATTATGTGTAAGTTCACAGTTCAGCATCAAAAGAAGGACTCCACTCATATCATTTTAACGGTACTGGGGTAGTGTCCTACTCCTAACTTATGAAGATACCCACATTGACATACTGTATATTGGGGCTATCTATGGCTGTGATTAATCTGTCTCTTGTCAGTCTACAAGGTGATGAAGCTGCCATACTATATAGAAAAGGTACATTTCTTGCTCGAACACCACCTTTTCAGATGTGCTAAATTACAAAAATCAATGAATATCCAGTAAAATTAGTATCTGAGAGAAATGCCTGGGTTGGGTTAAATGATTTCCTTTACACATTTTACTCTTTACTCACAAATATACAGAAATACAGTGGTACCTCTACTTATGAAATTAATTGGTTCTGGAAGAAATTTCTTAAGTAGAAAAATTTGTAAGTAGAGATGCCTTTTCCATGCAAATGCCCTCATCCATTCCAAGCCCCCCAAAATTCAGACATAAATGTCAGTCTTACCTTTGTAATAACCCACTGTTGTGTTGTTGTATTTGACTTTATTTCTCATTTAAATCACCTCCATTTGCATTCCCGGTCAGAGAAAGTGTCATAAATAAACAGATCTGGAGGTGAGAGTGTGTGGAGGACAGTTAACCATGTGTTCCAGCCGTTTGGTCTTCATCATTTGCTCCTTCCCCTCCCCAACGTGAACCAGTCTTCTTCCAACACTCACAACTCTATTCATTACCCCCATCCACCCACGCTGCTAGCCCCTTGCCGACCCTTTACTTATTGGGTCAGGTTAATAAATACTGTGTGCTACGCTCCAGAGGGGTGTTGACTCCAAATCACCCCTTGACACCTGTGCAAAGAGGAGTGTGATGCTGCTGTTGAAATAGTGGAGACTTTACCAAAGAAAAGAAAACAGGGCTAATGGAGAGGTACAGCCCTTACGAAAGGATATCTGGAGGTGTCTGTGAGTGTTTTCATGTTTAACAGTGTATAATTATCTATAACTATAAAATGTCTGTGCCTGATTCATGAGGAGTTTGAACAATTAACAGCATTTCCATCAAGACGCGCAAAGGGAGCATTACTTTTTATGGTGTCGATATTCAAAGGAGTTTAAGAGCCTTGTTGAACAGTCCAAAATGTTGGATGTCAAGTGTTTAACTTCAAAATTCAGGAAGTCATTTTTGTTGTTTGGAGACTTTTTCCATTCGCCCTTAATTAAATTAAGCAGAACACAGAAGCAGCAGGGAGTATTATCTAAAGAGTCTTGAGAGACGAATGACAACGAAAGACGTTTGAGTTGAGTTGTCCTTTCACTTTGGTCCACAAAAACAGACAGATGCAGAATGTACTGAGTTCTGACTCCTGCTTGATTTAAAGAATCTACTTTAACTCTGCGCAGTTTTAAAAGAAATACGAACATATAACAAAGAGCCAACATGGCCAAACGGGGATTCAGTGATTTGTTTGGTGTGAAAGAAATTCACATAGGATCAAAAACCAGATGAACATAAAAAATAAAATTACTAGTTAGATAAGTTTTTATGAAAGGACTTCATTAAAGATGGAGGTAAAAACCCAACAACTTCAGAGCCACTCATCCATAAACCACAGACGCTTAATAAATTACAGTTAAATTACATCTCCCCACTTGTAATATTTGAATAAGCTCACTTGAAAAATTGTCATGATGTCACCAACTCCACCCACTACCTGTCAATCAATCACCCAGCCAATCACGGCGCCCAACCAATAACGGCGCATCTGCCAGAAGGAATCACGCGAATATGATGTAAGGCATCTGTAGTATCGATGTAGTATCCAAAATGCTCCTCGGGCATCTGACAATAACGGTCTTTAAGTAACTACATACAGTTCTGTTTATGTAGTCAGTTAACTGAACTATCACTTCTCTAAAAATGTCTTTTCCACTTGCACTTTTGACAGGTGCCTTTTCCTTTAACGTTAGCTCCTTTCCCAATCTCACCATTAGTTATCTTTCTTTCTCCAGTTACCCTGCCAACATTCATCTACGGCTTCGCAATGTCCGTCCAGCACAATCCATGAATTGCCAACACAAAATTGTTACGTCACCACGTTGATTTTTGACTACGTTGGGTGCACTTGATTTATAATACCAATGATTATGACCTTGGGCTTGGGATGGTAAAGGGAACGCAACATAAAACCAGATTGAAGATGTTCTACAGTAAAGTTATTTATTAATACAATGCAGTTTAATTGACAAATAAACAAATAAATAAGGTGTAACAACCCAAACTAAGACGGACCGATGGGTGCTGGTCAAAACAAGGAAGAAATCTAACACAAGGAGACTCACAATGGAGATAATACTTTCTTAAAACTAATTAGAAACAAACTAAGTGGACAAATCCAAACAGTTACTCGGTCGATTTACTAAAAACAAAACAGGAGTAAATACAAGGGGGAGCTAGCACCCCTAAACCTAGTGTTCTTTAACATAAATGACGTACTTGTAACCGTAGCATTGTCAGTTTTTTAAAACTTACCCCTGGCCAGTCTCTTCATATAATCCCAAATCAACTAAGTGCCTCAGTAACACACGATCAAAGAAGTCACACAAAACCAAGAGGCACGTGGCTCTGATTTAGACTCCGGCTGCATTTCAATGACTGATCTCGTCCAGCATCTGTCCACCAATCAGTAGGCCGGAACTCTGCAGGAGCAGGAAGCCGAGATCCACGTCCCTTTAAGGTAGAGCCACTCATGAGCTAGAGATGACACAATGCACTTGACATACTTCAAACATGTACCGTATTTTCCGCACTATAAGGCGCACCTAAAAGCCTAAAATTTTCTCATAATCCCGTAGTGCGCCTTATAATCCGGCGCGTTTTATATATGGATTAATATTCATATTAATATTGGTTACAAACATGATCGCTGAAAAAAAGCCGGCAGTCTGGCCGCCAGTCATGCCGCACTCCGCCACCAGAGGAGCCCCCTCACAAGGCACTCGGGCCCACGCCCCCTAACAACGGTAGTCAAGGGGCGTCACCGAAGTTCCGGCTCTGACTGAGCTGCTCTCAGACGGTAGAGCAGACTGTAGGAGCACCGGTGATTACGTAGAGGAACATAAGGAACTTTCAACAACTCTATTAATAAAGTTTGACTGACTGACTGATCTCATTACTTCCCAACTACTGTGGCGTCAGAAATAACCCACTTTAAACTTAATTGGTCTTAAAAATGCCATCGTGCTGTCATCTGGAATCTAGTGACGGTCCATTCTATTAGTCTGTGGAAACACACGGAAAAACTGGCAGAAAGGTGAATTAAAGACCTTCAAAGCTGAACTTCCAGCTCTTTCTGAAATTCCAAGAGCAGAGTCACTGCTAGACAAAGGTGTCTGGTGTGCTGCAATTGATTTACAAATGTAGTTGATTGCTCTGGGCGGGCAGCAGAGGGGCGCTTTCAGGTTTGTTTGTTTGTATTCTGTCTGCAGCGACGTGCGGTGAGATTCACGGCGGTGAGATTCACGGCGGTTAGACACCGACGTTAAAGTCAGTTCTAGGAGTAAAACAGCGTCATATTTGCCAGTAAATTAGCAGCCTGACATTAAAAACTAGTTAAAAAATTGTTTAGGACACACAGCAGCAAATAGCTGAACCTCACCTCCGACTGGACTACCGATCGATTGAAACAATATTTAATTAATAAACGAAGACGAACGTCGGAGATCAAATATCTGCTTCGAACTTCAGATCAGGAAATAATCCGCTCTGTTCACACTGACTGCACTCGTAATGAATTTAACCAGTTTTTAATGTCAGGTTTTTTAATATGCGTGCTGACTTCTTTCTAAGATGGCAGAGTGATCAAGTGATCAGGTTTCCTTGATGAGGCTCAGAATGGCTTATTGACATAACAATAGGGGCCATTCAAAGGTAGTCAGGAAGTCATGAATGCAATCATGACTGCCTGAGCAGTGCGGCTCTATCTAGTGGACGGATTGCGCAACTACAGCCGCTGCAGTTTATCAAACAAGTTTTATTTATTTTTTATTGTGTGCGCCTTATAATCCGGTGCACCTTGTATATGAAATAAATTATAAAACAAGCAAATTATTGAGGGTGTGCCTTATAGTCCAGTGCGCCTCATAGTGCGGAAAATAATGTACAGAGACTTAAAGAATGAGGACATGGCATGCCGTAACACCAGTACATTTGTTTTCATGTTTGGTATGAAGTCTGATATCATTGTTTTATCGTGGAATTTTCACGGGTTCCCGTAAGTGTTATTAAAGATATGGCAATGCGGAGCATTCTGTAGAACAAGCTCTCCTGAAGACAATACATAGAGGATAAAAGCAGTATGCTTGCTCATTTAAAGAAACTCAGTGCCTTTTTACATGATGACAGCTGAGCTGATCCTGGATAAATCCTGTTATTTTTCTTAAAAAGGTCTCTGCTCATACGGAAACAATGTGGGAATCACTGTTGTGTGTACTGATATGCAAAATTGATGAATACGCTTCAGGATGTATGTCAGACTTTGGATGGAAGATTAAACATCAACACAACTTAAAATGATCACAGTAGTGGCGTGGTAAATATGGTAAATACAGTAGTGTTAATAAATTTAGTAGGTTCTTTGGAACAAACACACCCAATATACAACATTCTACTGTAATTCGGTCTCCAAATGGCTATTAGCATGAAAATGTAAAAGTGTGATATAGGGACCATGTAGCACCAATATTCAAACTTAGGAAAAAGTTGGAATTTTTAAAACATTATATTCCCAAAACCAATGTCTTTTAACAAAAGGAACAAACAGAAG
This sequence comes from Antennarius striatus, assembly GCF_040054535.1. Classification (NCBI taxonomy): domain Eukaryota; kingdom Metazoa; phylum Chordata; class Actinopteri; order Lophiiformes; family Antennariidae; genus Antennarius; species Antennarius striatus. The sequence continues at coordinate 11,454,932 of NC_090777.1, read as the reverse complement.
CTTTCATTTCATGCAAGAACAGCTGATGTGCAACAGACCCTTAATTATAGCAGAAACTGTCATGCATTTATAGATATAAATATAAATATCTGCTATAAACAATAATGACAGCCTTGCAAGTGCAGCTACATGTTGGTTATTCTTTAACATCTATTCTAGTAGATGTCATTCATTAATTTCCAGCCCTGGTCTTGTGCAGTACTCCAATGACTCCGGCGGTTTCACCTCAGAGGCTCTGTGCTCAGCTGCTCTCATATTCATCAGCCCTGATTGGGCTGCCAGAGGCATACTGACCTGTACTTGACACTTTCTCCAGACATATGTGCTGAGTAAAACAAAAGGGCATATGCTTGGTAGGTTTAACTGAGATGGATGGACTTCGTTCATTAGGACGCTAAGCGCACACCCCCTGAGTTTGTTCCCTTTTCCCTGGTTATTGCTGGAGCTGTCATTTCAGTTAAATAAATACAATCAACTCTGGATCACGTCACTGTGGATCAGGTCTATAGTGCTGCAGGAGGAAGGTTTTTCCATGTTTCAGGCTCAAGAGCTGGAAGTTTGTTTATGGACTTCAAGAACATCACCATGAGCTTTGACAATACAGCAATGGAACGTGTTCTGGAACTGATGCCTGTTAAACGAATAGATGACCTCAAGATAGGAGAGTCTTCCTCTCCTGAGATGGTGTGCAGCACTCAACCACAAACAATGAACCAAAGCACAGCTTAGCCTAGCATTAGCATTAACATTAACACTACATTATGTACTACATCTCATCTGGCTTGAGGCCCCGTCTACAAGATGCCGGAACTTTTTGAAAATGCAACTTTTTTGTTGCGTTTATGCCTTCCGTCCACACGACAACGCAGATATCCGTAACGAAAACGCAATTTTTCGAAAATGCTGGCCTAGGTAGATTTTATTTAAAACGCTGGGTCTGCGTTGTCGTGTGGACGGTGTATCCGCAACTTTCTAAAAACGCTGACGTCTTGCCTGTGACGAAAACCTCTGTGACGTCATATTTATGGGCCCGTGTGTTGTGACAACTAAACACGGAGGATTCCTATTGGATAAAATTTAACTCAATATTGCCACCACATGGTTTGGCATGCTTATAGCCGTCTTCGAAAACGCACTGGTGCATTTACGTGTGGACAGAGATTTTTTTGAAAACGCTGTCGTGTGGAGGCAAATCATTTTCGATGCGTTTTAAAAAGTTGCATTTTCAACTTAATCCGTCATCGTGTGGACGGGGCCTGAGTGGAGCAAACAAAACAGCTCAACTTAACAGGAGTCTCTTACCTTAAGAGCCCCCTTTCTCTCTCTCTCTCTCTCTCTCTCTCTCTCTCTCTCTCTCTCTCTCTCTCTCTCTCTCTCTCTCTCTCTCTCTCTCTCTCTCTCTCTCTCTCTCTCTCTCCCTCGCTCTCTCTCTCTCTCTCTCTGTCTGTCTCTCCCTCTGTGTGTGTGTGTGTGTGTGCCTCTTTCTCTCTCACTCACGCACACACACACACACACACACCAGATGATGAATGTAAAAAAATGGAAGGGGGAACTCCAACAGCATGTTGTCTACCTCTGTGATGTTTTTTTTATGTGTCGGACCTAAGTCATCCATTCTGGTGTGTTTTCATCATGGGTGCCATAAAAATAACTGAACTTTTTTCAGGCCAGTAACATGACAGACTTATGAACCACAGGAGGCTCAGTGTTGTGTCTCAGCTGCTGTTTAGATTAAAATAATTCCCCATAAAGAACCAAGCTTTTGATGCATTTCAGCTATTTTTGTTGACATCACAACTGAATGTTGTGGACTTGAATAGGCAAACTTTTGAAAACAGAGCATTATCCTTTAAAAGCTACCATCCACTGTCGTCACCCATTTCAAATACTGGCCTTTTATTTATCCATGTATTCCATGTAGCTTATAATGAATATTAAAATCACAATATCGAGTTCAATTCTGACCTAACAATGTTCCATCACACACACAAAAAAAATCCAGCACATGAAAGACTGCCTGAATGTTAGTAACAATTTCAAAAGCAAAGCTTTAAAGGATGAATAAGTCTTATTTTTCAGACTGACCAGACTGTCCAAAGTCCTCGCCCTCATAGTAGAGGACAAGATCAGCCTCCATGCAGCACAGAAGGTAAATGATTGTTCTTGCCATCAAATGCAGTCGCTAAAAAGCACTGCCGCAGGCAGGGTCAGGTACCGTGTAATGTTTCATGCTTCTTTTGCTTGCAGAAAGCATTCCATTTATATCACACACAAGTTAAGCCTGTGTTGTTTTGTTCAATGAAAACAGCATTTACAGCTTTATGCAACCTCTGTTTAAAAAATTACAGTAAACTAAAGACTTCCATGTTTGGTCTGTAGCAAAGTAGGACGAGTCAGGAACAGGTAAAGGACATGCAAGTAGCTGAAAATATAACAAAACAGATTAAAATAAAATGACCTTAAAGTGAAGAAGTTCATTTCATTAAAAATAAAGAGTCTTTTTAAACATAAATTCAAAAACATTAATTACAATTAACAGGTTACAAAATGTCTCCACCAGCCATGTTCATTAGAGAAGTGTGTGTGTGTGTGTGTGTGTGTGTGTGTGTGTGTGTGTGTGTGTGTGTGTGTGTGTGTGTGTGTGTGTGTGTGTGTGTGTGCAAGCGCGCGTGTGTGTGCGTGTCTCTGACTCGCTGAAGTTCCCACACACTTCCAATCTCTCAGACTACCCGACCTATAAGACCTCAGAGTCGCCCTCCCTCTCCACCACTTCAAGGCCCTCACCTCTGAACTGTGGCAGTAACAACTCCCACAGCTTTGTGATCTTGCTTCTTTACCTCTCTTTTTTCCTGTCGTCCTCTCTTTATGACATACTTTCTCTCCAGTGTGTGTGTATGTGTGTGTGTGTGTGTGTGTGTGTGTGTGTGTGTGTGTGTGTGTGTGTGTGTGTGTGTGTGTGTGTGTGTGTGTGTGTGTGTGTGTGTGTGTGTGTGTGTGTGTGTGTGTGTGTGTGTGTGTGTGTGTGACTTGACAAACCTTCATAAAACCTCAGATAAAGCTGGGCTTGCACTAGGAATTAGTATGACTAAGCCACTATGGCTCCGTGTAAAAGAATTGAGCAAGCCACAAAAAGCCACATTCTGTGTCCAAGACAGTGGCGCAGTGCGCGGACGACCGACGCTCGTTGTGGGGGGTCCGGGGGGCCTCACCCGGGAAATATTTTAGAAAATGGGGTTGTTTTCCTGCATTCTGGTGCATTCTGAGGACAAAATCTTCTGTTCAGTTTACCTACAAAAATACACTAAAGTCAACAGTTCAAGCTGAACTATCTTTATTTCTGTCCTACTTTATGCAGGTATAAATGTGAGATCAACAATTGAAAACTTCCATTCACTGTGTGAAGATACAGTCATACAAAATATTACTCAATGTTTACTTGTAAGTTTTACTTAGACTAGAAGACATTTCAACTTTGACCACCACCAACACCATTGGTATGCCATAGTTTATTTTATTTATTTTTGTAATTCAATGACATGATTTTTCATTTCAATTTAAAAAGGCATGAAAAATAGCAATCGAGGTGAATACACATTTACATGCATCGCTGGTTATTCCTGCTGGTCATAGGGAACAAAAGTCTAAGACTACAAACAAGTATTGATAATATCTTTCATTTACCTTCTGATCGGTCTGTCCCCACCCCTCCCCCCTCTCAGCATTCACCATTTGTTTAATTAATGAGGACTTTAACACAAACTCTACTATAAAACACTGGATTCTTTTGATCGATTGTCCTCGCCTTGTTGTACACAAATTCGCGGGTTCGGCTTGTAAAAAAACAATATTTTGTTTTTCATTGGATGAGAGGAGACCCAAGTGCATATTTAATGATCGGGAGCATTCAGGTCACTTCGGCTATTTCCGTCGACATGCTTCGGCTAAATTCCGTCGGTATGTGGACATAGAGATGATAGCGGCGCTCGCTAGTTCCGCTAGCGAGCGCCGCTAGCGAGCAACAAAGTTGTAAGTTTTAGCCTTTTTTCCATAAAAATAAGAACGCCACTGTGAATACACAGTCTAAAACACCTTGTAGCCAATCTGGAATTTACTTCGCCTATGGCGAAGTGGCGAATGGCTAGCGCAAGCCCAGGATAAAGGGTGCCGTTGCTGGGACCGATCAATATCAGGATAGTTGGTAGTGGTTTTTAAGAAGTGAAGCTCTTCCTGTTTCATCTTTATGAAGCATTACACTCAACATCCAGCAGCAGTTACTGCAGTATAGAAAGTGTAAGGCTGACTCCAAAGTCACATGACCAATTCAAGTTTGGTCAACTTGAGATGCTAGTCTAACAGTCTACCTTATTTCTCTCTCTCACAGACACACACACACACACACACACACACACACACACACACACACGCACACACACACACACACACACACACAGGCTAATGCATTATTCAGAGTGCGTCCTTCTGTACACTCATCAGAGTTTCTCAACATAGCTGAGATAAGCCTCTTGGAAGCTCAATGAGATATGATGGTTCATCAGAGACTTTCCCAGCATGAAGGAGTAATTCTTGTAATTGCTGTCATACTGGAAGGCTTGGATGGTTTTAGATCATAGTATCACCACCTTGGATGACTACACATTTCAAATTTTTCCTCTCTTATATATTGGCCTGGCATTCTGATAGCAAAATAGGCTTGACTGATAGTACAACGTCTGTACCTAACTAAATGTCCATTGCGTGAGTCCAGTGGGGCTTTGTCTTCCCAATTTGAAAACATGTTAGGCTGTGTTCAGTTAGCTGCTACCTGCTGTGGTTGCTTTATAAATCTTCCAGTTGTGGGACACACATAGAATATTATCAAAACTCCATATCCTCTTCATGCCCTTCTGACATACAGACATACAGATGTCTGATGCCATCGCCCAACTCAGACGCCCCATTAAGACTTCAATGTTTACCCAGAAAGGTGGGGGGGGGCAAAGGTACACCAGCCTCACAATGACCTGGCTATTTAAAGGTGGCTTTTGTTTCTGTACAAATGGGATGAATTGAATTGTCCTCTACATCTTTATCATTCAAATGCTGTGTATGATAAAGTGTGTTCTCACTAGTAACCTTTTCCTGCCATTCAGTAATGGAATATTCTGCAGAAGCTGAAGCTGATCTAACATAATAATGCTCAACAGCATTTGACAAGTACACACTGTATTGTTTTTATTTCAGTAACATTTTTATTGGTGTATTAATTTTGCCATGTGCAATCTCAGTTTAAAGCTATGAATCAAAAATTCTGTTCAACAACTATTGAAGTCATCAAAGAGCCCATTTGTCATCACTTCCCCATGAGCAATAAGTCCGCTAGTGTCTAGGAAAGAGATGACAGCCTGCGGGAAGGAACTCCAGACTGTAGAAACACATCCAGTTTACACGGAAACAACAAAAGACCTAAAGAGCAAATGTTTGTGAACTTGCCCAACTGTCAAGCTGCTAAAATGAATTAGGTTTATTTCAAATGTCTTTTATGGGTCAGTGTCATCATTATGTGCATATCTGTGTGTGCATGCGTGCGTGCGCGTGTGTGCGTGTGTGACAGTAAGTGTTGGGGGTGAGGGAGGGTAATTTCCAGTAATTTCTCAAGAATAAATTCCTGGAAAGCCTAAATGAAGTAGATGTGTCTACAAAATATTGAACTATTATGCAAAATTGTACAATTGCATGTTCTGATAACTTCATATGACACCTTTATGCTAATAGTGATATTTGCCCTATAGCATAAGACACTGACCGTTGCATACAGTAACCGTGGCCTGAGAGTTCATATGGAATGTCGACAAAAAAGCCTGCCTGCAGGCTCCTAGGAAACAGAGTGAAGGAGGGCAAAGTAGAATGAAAAAGGATCTCATTGTTCTGAGTGCAGAAGCACTCTGACACAGGTATTCTGTTAAATAAGGCCAGCATTGTGCAGTGAAAGCATGCATACTGGCACAAAAATGAGACGGGGCATGGTTTCAGACACCTGCTTGGTATGGTCCTCAAAGGCCTGAAATCCTGTCCACTGCAGGTTTTTACAGATCAGTGCATACGAAAAATTCCTGAAACATTTTGCTGGGTGGACGCAGGTGGACACTTCTCTCTCACGCTGTCTGTGTTAACTAATAAAGCAAAGGCAACTGCTTAAAGCAGGTCAAATTTTGACTTTAGAGAGAGACTGAATCTCAATGTATGCATAGGATACTGACTTGTGATGTAGCCAGAGGGAGGTGTTCTTCCAACACAATCGCGTGCCAGTGTAGAAGTCACGCTCATAGAAAGACAAAAAGATATTGTCAGACAGTCTCTCCTGGAAGAATTTCATAATGTTCCACTCTGCTATAACAACAAATATCCAAGAGAAATAGTTGGGTCAAGAACAATAACAGAACTATTTGAATCTCAGGTTCCTGTTTTAGCTATAAATCCCACAGCTGGCCATCTTGACTTAATACTGCTTTTATTTATTTTTTAAATCTAATTTTAATGTCCCAAGAAATTAAACAAAGTTAACATATTTCTTGCATGTTTTTACAATCAAAGTGAAATAAGACATGGGAACTGCAAAGGACTTGTCTCTGCTGTCCCAGTTCCATTACCATTGAATTATCTCACTCTCACTGCTGTCCCACCAGTCCAAAGCAAATGGAGATACTCTGGCATTGATTCTTTTCTTGTGGGCCCAATATGCTTTGCTCTGGCTCTTCAGCAAGCAGTGGCTATGATCTAATTACCAGTGAGAGATGAAGTCGTCTCCCAGAGCATAGCTGATGGGACCATTCTTCTTGTGAAGTAGAAAAGAAGCCCGATGCTTACATTAAGTCAGCCCCTCATCACCGTGGAGCTGAAACTAATGCAAAAGCACATCAGTTATAGAGAAGACCAGGGACCATCAAATGAGCAGTCTAAATGATAAGGCTGCATTGATCTCCATCAGCACTGGAGCAAATCATCCACTAGGTTACTGAAGTGTCTTGTCCTCCATAGATGGACGTCTCCCTCACATAGTTGAAGAAGAACACAGAGCCCTTGTTGAAAGACCCATCAATCCTCAGAAGAAAATGGAGTTATTGAATTTTTACAAGATTGCCTATTGATGTCTTCCCAAAATTGAGTGGAGAGGGATGGCCTCTAGCTAGGCAGGCGTCAAAGGTTAAACATGCCTTACATGTCAATAAGGCAGTAACAAGGCTTAGTATATACAAACCCTGGCCAAGTCCATGTCACACAAAACACTTCAGCAGCACCATGGCTGCATTCCTCTGGCTTGTCTCTCAACAAACAAATGTGTTCACCTTAGGAAACAGCTTGACCTGCTCAGACCAAAGTCTGTGAGGTTGCAGTGTTTTGTCTTAACTCTTTTATAACTTGGACAGGACCACACACACACACTGTGGCCATGACCAGCACCAGTATTGTTCACTTTGTTGCTACGGTACCTTTGAAACAGAGGTAAAAAGGGCAAGAGATGGTCACCATTGTTTAAATCTAATGAATAGCTTCTGTCCGGCCTGCCATCACTGCTAATAATGGGTTTTGTACTGGCCACATGTTTTTATAGGGAACACAGTGCCCTTTGTAGGTAAAAGCACAGTTTGGACGTGCTTTCAGAGGAAGTCTTAGGCCTGTCACCATGAGTAAGTGATGTTTGGTTATTCCATTAATGTTTTATACTAATGAATTTTCACGTACAGTTAGATTTTAAAGCAATCATTGCAACAGATATTGAGAGCTTGAGAATCTTTGTCATTATGTATTCAAATGAAAGGGATTATATTCAAAAGCAATGAATCAAGTCAAGCATGTAAATTGCCTCTAATCCGTTTGTTAGACACAATGAAACACTTTTGTTTTAACAAGTAAACTCCATGAATCTGTCAGTGTGTATGACTCAGTGACAGAGTGAGAAAGGACACTTCAGCAAAGATCAATTTAACAAACTAAATGGTTGAATGAATCTGTCAGGAATTAGTTTGTGCTCTGCACAAGTTTAAATGAAATACTGATGAAAATGCCATGCCTGAGTGATGATTCGAGTGGCTACACATAACCGATGATGCTGGATTCTGAATATATCTTGAGCATCAATGCAAAGGACAAGTTCTGTCTGTTGTCCAAAACACCGTGGTCATGCTTAGAAACCTAATGAGTTTCAAACTTTCTTGATTTTGATCATGTTTCTGGCCTTCATAGAGAGAAAAAAATTTCAAGCTGAGTAGTTCTGACAATCAAGAGAGAAAATATTCCTAGAAAGAAAAACATCTTCATGGAATATTTTTTTCTGTTTTGATTCACTGCACCTATAGAAAAAATGATGTGACATAGCCATTAGTTAACAGTGCCCCAGCACTGTCACCTATCTTTGACATAGAAAATTTGACAGACATTTGTTCATTTGTTTCTGTGCTTTTAATGTTAACAATGCTGACAAGCTGTATAAAATCTGTGGTTGACAGTTCTTTATGCCTGCATGATAGGTGTACAATTATTGTCTAGACCACTGTACATTTAAGCCACTTAAGGTTCCTTTTGATCCTATCTAATATAGAGCATGCATTTATACAGCATATGGGCAAGTTGAGAAAGCTAACACACCATGTCTTCCAAAAATTTCCTCAAAAAATATATCTGTTTTGAGTTCAATCTGATCAACATAAAATTTGTCTATATCTACGAATCCTTTGCTGATTAACATAAAACACCTGAATGCAGAGAAACATAAAGGTGGCGTGCTGAGCTATGACGTGGGTACGTGCACATCCGACTTCAGATGGATCTCACTCATTTACAGTCTAAAACAAAGCCTCACAGATGCCTGAATTACTGCTAATTTCCAATATCATTAGCATCGTGGCTGCCAGTGTCATGTTAATGATGTCTTAACATAACAATGAGGTTTTCTGAATGAGCAGTCAAGAGAGAAGCAGCCTTGAGCAACAGCACTACGCCCGGTGTGGATTTGATACCAGTAAAACCAGATTCACATAGTTTACAATCCTAACCATTAGTGGAATCAGTCTTCATCACACTCTCAAAGGGAATTTCTTGATTTAATATTACACATGCACACACTGCATGATTTTAAAAAAGAATACTCACAGGATTTCATTAAGATTCTTGTGCTAGAGGGAGTACACACACTGTCAAAAGCTGCAGCGTAATGTAAACTACATGACGATGATGTTAGCAAAGTGACCAGTCTACATTAAAAAACAAAACAAAAACAAGTGAATAGAAGACAGGGGCAGCACAGGGGCAGCACAGGGGCATCACAGTGGCACAGTGGGTAGCGCCGTCGCCCCACAACAAGACAGGTCCCACTCTGTGCTGAGTTTGCATGTTTTCCCCATGTCTGCCTGGGTTCTCTCCCACTTCCCAAAACATGCGCTTCAGGTTAATTGGCTGTTCCAAATTGCCCATAGGGGTGAGTCTGTGTGTGTGCATGGTTGTCTGTCTCTATGAGTAGCTTCGCGGTGTACTGGCGTCGTGCCCAAATTTCGTCCCGCCTCACACCCTATGCCAGCTGGGATAGGCTCCAGCCCCCCGTGACCAGCGCAAGCAGATGAAGCAGACAGAAAATGAATTAATGAATGAAGGAAACAGAAGTAAGTGTAGAAGAGGAAATGACTGGAAACAGCCAATAATGTCTGTCTATCATTCAGCAAGAACAGGAAGTGAGGTTATGCCAACAATAGTAAATAAGGTAAAGTTAGCCTAAAAGGCTACATTGCTTACTTTTGCTTGGCAACACCTTCTGCTGCTCCAGATCTCTCATTGGCTGATGTCTGCTCACTTGAGAAATACTAATGTAATCAGATTGTAAAAATGTTTTTACATTACCGAGTCAACCATGATCGTCCTTGAGCAGATCAGGAGGTGCAAGAATGGATCTGTGAACATGTCCCTCTACCATAGAATCTCAGAATTCTTTTCCATGTAAACAAAGCTGATCGAAATTGAATTTAAGCTACGTTGCTGCAAAGCTAAAAATTTGTTGAGGTTAGTCTCAGTGTAGCTTACATGGAAATGATCATAAGGGGAATTTATGATGAAAATGGGAAGGGCTTCACCAGTTCTCATTTCAAAAAGAATCAAACTTAAATTTGATTAAAAAATGATAAAAGCAAGCAGGAATGGAAGATAGTTAAGTATCTAATAATAACATATTTATGTGTTCATAATGAGGAGAGGAAATTTGTAACCTGAGATGATAAGCCACACAGATATCTGCTTCATCTGCACCAGGGTCCCTGTAATGTCTTATCTATCATGTCTTTTCGACCCCAGAGCTGTCTGGGGGTTTGATGATTTCAACCACAGGAAACAAAAGACTCCAATGGGAGATAGCAGAGGCACATATTGTTATTATCATAACACCTTTCCTACAAAAAAAACACTGATTTCTTTCCATTGGAATAACTTGATTTCAGTTTGATGTTTCATTTTGATGTTGGTGAGACCAGCCCCTAACATGACACCAAGTTTTCTCAAGTGCAACATTAATCTATTACATTCTAACTTCCTTGAGCTGCCAATAGTGCATTTAAATCAATATATCAGCAGTGGCTGAACAAAACCTCAGTGGCATGGGGTTCACTGGCAAAGTTGTGAATGAGAACATGTGGTGATAAGTGATTTTGTATATGTATGCAAACATAGCCTGCCTATAATTAGAAACGTATGGCTATAAGAAAAGCTTTAGTGACAGCAAATAGATGGAAACACAATCCAAACAGCTGTCTGTCTACACAGCTGCTCTACGTAACGCAATAAAAGCTGTTCGAATTAAAAACTAACAAACTGACAGGTGCTTCAGGACTACTTTCATAAGCTGAAAATACAACATTTCCTCTCTGAGCTCTGGAGGGCTTATTAAGTGGAACCATATGTTTTAAGAATTTGCTTCTTATTAGGTATAATGGCTGCCAGCCTATACTTGGCTCTGGTTTATAGTGCTTCCAGGCGCTGGATCACTGTTTACAGGGGGGGAGCAATGGCCTATTAAGCTTGACACCAGCTGAGCTATAGCACCACTGTGGTGCAGCCAGGATGCTGTTCTTGGTTTTGTCTTCACATTTGACCGATCAGGTGCAAACCCAGAGGCCACCTCCAATGGGGAAAGGTAGGGAGTACATCCCCGGCCAGTGAAAAGGATGTGGTAAAAACAAGCCACTACGCACCAGCTGTCAAGATCCTGAGAAGCTGGGGGTTAATAGTGCCAGGCAGAATTGTTCAGGTGAAAATTGCCAGGATTATCCAATACTTTAATCAAGAGATGGCTACAGGGGACAGACGGGTCTGGACGAGAGAGCAAAACCACAAGAGATAATTCAGGGATAGGGAATTTGATGAACTCAGCAAAGTCATAAACTTTACAGACAATTAATGCTCTTGCCAGTGTAGCTTAAGTAGACCTTATGATCTGAGACCTGTTGCTACTGAGCCATATGGGATATATTTCATTTACATTTACTGTATTTGTAAAATAAAGGGTTTTTTTTATGAGGAGCCACAGTGAAGTATAACTGTGGTTGAAGGGGCAAAGGCAGCATTAAGGGCTACTTATACATTAGGGCTGTTAATAAAGAGGCAGGGTACTTTTATGGGTGCCATTAAAGAAACTAAGTCACCCTTACATTTAAGGGTGACTTCCAGAATGACTGCGACTTTGTAAAAGTTTACTTTCAGAGATTTTCATTGAAAGGGTGGGGAGCATGTTAGTGAGCATGTTTAAAAAGAATCTACAATCCAAATAAAAATAATTCAGACCATCTTGTATAGAAGTTACATATGTCTTTACAAAGTCGAAGTCCTTCTGTATAGAAGATATATATATATATATATATATATATATATATATATATATATATATATATATATATTCAACACACACACACACACACACACACACATATATGTGTGTGTGTGTGTGTGTGTGTTTGTGTGTGTGTTGAATATATATATATATATATATATATATATCTTCTATACAGAAGGACTTCGACTTTGTAAAGTCATTTGTTACATAGTCACAAGGGACTGAAGACAATATACGACATAAAAACTGATGACAGATAGATCATCATCATCATCTTCGTCATCATCATCATCATCATCATCATCATCATCATCATCACTTTCTGTTGAATTCAGCAAATTTAAGTTAATTCTGTTGAGGTACTTCAGAGACATTGTGGCCAATGGCATAAGTCACTAATTAGCAAACTCACAATAGATGGTCCCGTGACCTGCTGTGGCGGATATGGCGGTGGTGATCTGAAAATGACTGACTGACAATAGATTGTACAGTGCGCCCTTGTTCCTTGCAGTTAATGCGTTCCAGGAACCACACGCAATTAACAAATTCCGCGATAGAGCGACAAACTATTTATCTTATTATTTACAATAATTTAAACGTTTATAAACCCTCCCCATACTGATATTAAACAACCTCCTATCTGTATTACCTTTTCCCATCAACTCTTTAAAGCATTTTTGTGCTTCACGTAAGTCCGAGACTCACGGACTCCGGATGGCATTAGCCAATACAATCGGCGTACTGTATCATGTGACTCCCTACTAAAAATCCTTGCATCGTGAGTGTTGATGCGTGAATGCACTGTACAAGTATTTAAATACAAACATACCAAAAATCATAATAAATATCAAAAAGTGAATACTTAATTAATCTCTATGTGTTTGGCTTTTAGCATAAAACTAATTTTGCATTGTATATCTCAACCATCTATCTGAAGTTCAAAAATTTCAACAAACAATTGAAAACTGTATTCAAACTTTTGATGAATTCATTAAAAGAAACTTTGAGTAAAATGTGACTGACAATTTAGTGAAAAGCTACAGATGAAAAAAAAAATAAATTATGTTCTACATTAATATTCCCGCAGAGCACCCTGTGGTCCTATGAAAGCAGAGGTAAAGGAGCTATAAACGGGATTGTCAATCTTACAGGAGAGTAGATGCCTCGCTTCCACAAAAATCAGGGCTCCACAGAAGTGGAATTGAAGAGGTTTTTAAGACCAGGATGGTTGGTTTTGTGTTTTGTTCTGCCAAATGGTTTGTGTTGTTAGTCCAGGGGTTTACCGGACAGCAGTCCACTCTACTTTCTGGGCCTCAGTCCTGGCTGCTGGCGATGGTTTTACAGGTTTGTGCTTTGGGCTTTAACTCCCATAGTTGAACAGGAGCCCAGCAGGCGTTCATTACCGTGCTGTAGAAGAGCTGGGACCACCTTGTGACCCTTGTGGAAACATGGAAGGGATCATCTGCCCACCACAGTCTTGGCAATCCAGTTAGATCAGCAGCAAACCCATGGATGCATGGTTATCGCAGGAAAATACCAAATATAAAATTTAAATAAACAACCAGATGTCAGTTGCTTAAATCTCTATGTCACAGTCTAGTGGGTTCCAAAGTAGAAAAGGTTTTGGACTATGATGGACCAAAGAGCTATCCTTCCAACAGTGTTTTGACAGGGTTAACCTACAGCGCGGTGGGAGTTCCACTCTGTTCCAAGGCAGTCATTCCAAAACCTATTTTTCATCATAGTTATTTACATGAGGCTGTGGAAAGGTTCTCAGTGAGTGGTAAGAGCATCAGGGACTTGAATCAATAAATTAGATCTTTTTTCCCCTCACACCTGTCTAGATATCGCAACATTGCCTGTTTATTGGCATTTTAAGCTTTTCTGACACAATATTTTGACTAGAAATACATTGGTCTTTTATATATCCACTGCTGCCGGAGGCTACAGGCCTTTCTGAGAATGCCCTCATGCAAAAAGTAGTTTGAAATTGTAGCTTCAAGGAAAGTTGGAAATATGTCAAGCAGTTAATGGAAGCTGGGGTGTGTTTAATCAAGCTATTCCATGTCCTCAACATGTGTTAGGATGCACTACATTGTGATCTATTTTTGATATTGTCAGATATCTGTATGGTATCTCTAGCAACATTACAGTAGCACTCCGTCTTTGTGGCTGATAAAACAAAATAGCTACTCTATATGCAAGATCAAAATGAAAGAAAGAGATTTTCCTGGCTAGTTTTATGCATTTTAAAATGGAAAGCCAGACTACAAGAGCAATCTGATGATATAGGAAATGTACAAATGTTTGATCGATGTTAACTGTAATTCAAGGAAAAGCCTGTATTGTATTAGAGTCGCTGTTCAGCATGACCAGTCTCCAAACCTACCAGTCACAATTTGTTCTGTAATTTCCTGCAAGGCAATTGTTTTCTTTTAGTGAATTTTGAAATTTAAGCCGTAAAGCTTTCAGGTATGCAACCTTTTGTGGAGGTTTAAACATTTTCAACTTGTGGAAACGTGTCTTTGCCTCACAGCATGTCATCCAAAATTAATATGCTGCGCATTGTAACTTTGTTGAAATCCATGGAGCCCTGTAGCACTAATGTTAATGCTATCTCTAATGCTTAGTCTTGCTATTTTTTACATGGACATCAAACATTCTCAAACAAGCAGGGTTGCTGTGCTTTGCCCTTTTCCTCGTTCTGGCTCACTAACTATGTTGAGTGTATTTTGCAAACTCCTGTAAATCATTAGCGAACTGCTTTAATGAACAGGTTGTTGGCTCTCTCTCTCTCTCTCTCTCTCTCTCTCTCTCTCTCTCTCTCTCTCTCTCTCTCTCTCTCTCTCGCTCGCTCGCTCGCTGTGCATCCTGGGAAAGGACGTGACAGGACGTGTGTTCTTCATTCTGTTTTTTGCTTATATTTTCATGTTTATTCACATTTCTGTTAATATTGTTTAATCATAGTTACGTTTGGGAGCTTGTGGGTGTTTTGGTGGGATTAGGGGGAAATTTGGCAGCACACAAGGGCAATATATCAGTGAGCTCCGGGTTCCAGAAGCTGACGTGTCGGCATGCCATTCGCTGTGGGTGTGACCTCAGTGAGGCTTGTCAAAAGACTGCTGGGAAGCTGGAGGAGGCAGCTCATCCCACAGCAACTGACGTTGATCAATTTTTATTGTACAGGTCTTTTAATCCCGATGTTACCAATCCCTTCCCAATAGAGAGCTTGTCTCCTTGTTTCAATGACTCTATGTCAGAATCCATCAGCCTCAGTGGCAGTAATGGTAAAAACATGTACAAACTGATGGTAAAAATTTTAAACAAAAGACAAACTTAAGGATTGGGCTGATACACCATGGAGGGTTCACCTTGCTCTTGCACTGGGGGTTCACCCCTTCATGGGAGTCTTTCTATAAGCCTTCTTCTTCTTCTCCTTTCGGCTTTTCCCGTAAGGGGTTGCCACAGCGAATCAGCTGCCTCCACCTAACCCTGTCTTTTGCATCAGTTTTTCTATAAGTCACTGTTAACCAAAAAAGTTGGAGATCTCCAATGTAAGGTTTAACATGGTGCTGTGGCCGTCAACAGTTTTATTTCAGTTTTAAACCCAAATGTGTCGGAAAACTATCCATTTTTCCGGTGCTTCACACAATTTTCACTTGGGAACTGGTCCACTGGGTTCTCTGTAGAGAGGTTTTGGGTAGCAGGGATATGGATGAAGTTGTGCATCTTAACTTGTTCGACAACCAGCGCTAGTTTCACCTCAAACGCTTTTAATGGGAATACATGTCATAGCTACAAGTTAAGGCTGTTCAGCATTTCTGTCACGTCTGTTAAAAAGGTGCAAGGTGCCATTTTCATTCCAGATCAATCAGCTCTGGAACCATTTTGTTGGGGGGGGGCATATTTCTGGTACTGTTCAGGGGACCGCACCAAATGTGGAGGCGGGCCGCTTTCGGCCCGCGATTCTCAGTTAGGGGACCACTGGTCTAAATGGAAGCTATGGATGAACCATGTAACTGAGAGGAGCTGCAAAGCAATTTCACAAGGAATTTTATTTGCAAGTTTGGCAAATGTTTGCCATTAACTAAGTACTAAACTCTCCATCAACATTAAAATGCCTGCATAGAATTGCAGGCAGGCAGAGTTCCCCTATCATCAAAATCCGGTTAGCACTTCTGAATAATGTTTTTAATCAAGTTGCTTCATCACCTGTAGTTGGTGCAAACTCTGCCAATTCACCATTGTCTGTCTGCCTGCACAAAGCATTCCCTCCATCTACTCAGTAGGACTTCTACTGTTCAGCAGCTTTGTCCACTGAACAGCAGAGGGACAAGAGTGAATTTGTTTCTGTACACTGGATATTTCACTTAAAAGAAGCATTTCCATCTCATAAATCCATTATGCTTCTATTCCCTCATTCACACCCACATCCTAGTCCCACCTGGTCCCTGTGAAACACCTGTGACCACAACAGAGGGTTTTTTTAAGACATCAGAGTTACAGGTAGCAATTTTATGAGTATCGTGCAACTTCAATCATTTTCACCCCTGGGTTTTCAACAGTGATGAATCAATGCGTGCAGTAGCTCTCGTCTGAGAAACGCTCTAGGACATAAATGGAGGCCTACAGTCAGTGAATAAATAGACAAAAACATTATACATACAGTTAACTGTATTTTGCACTACTAGCTGTTGTATAGTGAACATTGATTTATTCTTTCTTTTCTTCTTCAGTCGCCTATCTACCTTACAGGTCATGGGTCTGCTGGAGCCTATGCTGACTATGGGAGAAAGGCAGGATACACTACAGATGAGATGCCAACTAATCGCAGGGCCACAAGACTGACAAACAACTACTTGCTCTCACACTTACACCTACAAACAATATGGTGTTACCAGTTTACCTAAGATGCATATTTTCTGAAGTGGGAAGAAGCCAGAGAATCCAGAGAGAACTCTCGCAGACATGGGGAGAACATACAAATTCCAAACCAAAAGAAATAAAACCTGAAACCTTCTTGCTGTGGGACAACACTACCCACTGTGCCACACCGCCACCCTGCTTACTGAACTTTTTTTTTAATTTTTTAAAATTTTTCGATTAATCAAACATAATTTCACCACCCAAACAAATAAGCACAACATTGTTTAGTTCTGGCTCCTCAACGTGAGAATTTACTATCGCTTTTTAAGACTATCCTAAATTGAATGCGTTAAAGGAGGTTTAAAAAATATGCCCATAGATATTATCATTAGAACCAATCACCCAAACAATTAAAAGGCACTGACGATTAGAACTAATTTGCATCACTGTGTGTCTGTGTTCGAAATTCTGGGCAGAATACACTGTATTGTTGGATGCTACACCAGAATAAGGTCGGTGGTGCACTGACACGTGACGACATTTGCACAAAACATGAATGGAGGAAGGAATTTCAAAAATCTCAAAAAGTCAACAGAGGGACAAACACTCTACTAAATAGTCTCCCCAGGTTCCATTGTTAACCTTAGCTGTCACTTATTGTGGGAATATAATCAAAAGATTGTGACCTGGCTGCCGGGTATTAACGTCCATAGAAGTATTTAATTATGAATGACCAGGCAGATGATTTACACACTTGTCTTGTTATGTCTGTCCAGCTTTTGTAGCATGAATGCAGTCAATGCATCATGTTAAGATCAGGACAATGTCAGGAAGAAACGGAGAACACTGGTCCAATAGTAAGAGCAAATGTCAGAGATAGTAAGAGGCCTGGAGTTAAAGGAGCCAAAGTGGAGCGGAAGCTCTAGAGATAAAAAAGATTTGCTGCTTTTAATACTCAGATGACTGCATAAAGTGTGGAGGTTCAGCAAAAACGTGGTGTCATTTGTAATGAAATGAGAAGGAAATGAATGAAAAGAGTGAAATGGATAAAAGCCCAGAAAGAAAGAAAAAAAGCAAGAGCAGTAAAGGTAAAGAAATGCTTGTCTGACAACATCAAGGCCTGGGAAAACTAGTTTGAATAGAAATTAGTAAAACCTTATTCACATGATGGCTAATTAATGATGATTTATAATTTATAAATAAAAGTTATCAGTTCCTGTTGGCTTTGGTTTCTTCAGTTATGAGATGACATAGTGATGTCATCTCATAGCTGAAGAGTAACTGCTGCATTTGGAGACTTCTCGGATCAAAGGACTACTCTTGTTTCTGCGTCATCAGACTGTCTAGTGACATCAATGCATTCTCAGATCTCAGTCTGAATTAGTTTTTGAGTTTGTGATCGATTTGTAACAGGCAGAAACTAAAATAACATGTAGACTGTAAAAATTTTATTTCAGCCCCCTCTTTCAAGTTTTATACAATAAAACTTGTTGAGAGAGCACTTTCTAAGTAAACTGGTCAAATCCTTTCTTCAGGTGATGGATGCGAGCCAGCGGCAGCCTTGCCATTCTGCTCCAGCTCTTTGTTATGTACTTGATGTTCACTTGGGCCCATCCCCAGCTGTCCACCTTGCTCTAGTTTCCATTCCCCTCTCCCTTGGCCCCACTCTCAGCACAATCTAGTGCCCCTGTCAGCGATGGGCATTTCATTACCAAAGTGCCAATGCCTTAGCAACCAAGCAGGTACTAGAGCGAGAACCAAAGCTTCCAACTGCATGCCAATGAATAGGCTTGTGCTGGGGCCTTAACCCCAGATTTATGAGGACATTACACATACATCAGCATGGCTAACCAGTTTGAAAGTTGGAGGTTCAATTTATGTTGTTTTGTACTATGTCACAATAACTTGAGTTAACAAGAAGAAGAAAATCCACTCTATTATCCCCCTACTCGTCCATATACAGTATGTGTTACACCATGCATACAAACATACATTGTTGTGTACAGGACCCTGAAACACAACACACTAGGGGCCTGTAGGCATGCAATTAGTAAACATCAACAGTACAGTATGTAGGGGGAGGCAAGGTGAAAGGTCGCGTGAGGGATCGCGCCCCAAACGAGTAGCTTGTAGGGGGGATGGTGCCTTGCTCAAGGGCGCCTCAGCAGTGGCTGGGAGGTGAGCTGACACCTCCCACCATCAGCTCACAATCTGGAGGATGTCCTGGTAGGAGCAGGAATCGAACCACCAATGGCTGGGCGATGTCTGGTCTTCAAGACATCTGCTCTACCGCTGAGCCAGTGCCGACCCATGATGAGATGAGGCGTAATTGTGACCTCATTGGTGCATGCATACAATAAAATCAATTGCAGAAGCCAAACTAAGCTCTGAAGAAGCCACAGCAATTAAATAGAGATAAACATAATCCTGCTGTGTTAATCAGGTTTGGTTGGCTCCAAGTTTGACTTATACAACATGGAGTTTACAGGAAGGTAATTTTGTTAAGGTAATTTGAATATGGCTTACTTTTTAATGTTAATGGAACCTAGAGATCAATCTGCATCCTGGACATCTGCTTGCCGGTTCATTGTACATTATGAAAACTGAATAACTTCTAAGAGAATTCACTGTACTTTAAAGATAGTTAATCAATATGTCTAAGTAGCCCATTTAAGTACATTCAATAGGTTACTGGACTGCTGCCATGACATTGAAATCTGAATGTTTCTCTGCCTACCGATTTGTCCCATAAATGTCCAAGTAAGTTGATTAAATATGATTGATGAGGACACTTTTAGAATCCCTAGCACTGAAAATGCTTTAAATGCATCTGAATGTCCATTTAAAACAAAACTGATGTTAAACCGCTTAAGGTTTGAAATATTACAATAAACATTCCTGTAGCTATGAGAAGTGCATTATGTTGTTTTTATAAAAGTGCATCATTTTTATCAAAGGTGGATGCTCCACCTTAGGTAAAGTATTCTGTAAATCGAACATCTGATATGCAAGCCAGGACCTGGACTGCTGACGCGTCTTGAAACAAGACACCAGTTCGTTTTACACCGACGTCTTGAAGACCTTTCTCTATAATGTCACCCCAATGTGCAATTTTAACTAGAGCACTGGTGGTCCTTCATCAAAACAACCGTGGTGTATAACTGTCATGTATGGCCTCTTGTCAGATGGTGAGGACTTCACACATGATGAAGTGTTTGTCCAATCTGAAGATAATTCCTGTTGATTTTCTTCTCACTGGTTTTAAAACAGATTTCAATAATGCCTTCATTGCATTTACACAAAACAAAATAAGGGCAAATCAGCACCACCCCAATAGGGTGATGTTTTTTATCACCTCATTATTAAATCAATGTATACAATAAATATATCAACGAACAAAATATTTATAACAAAGAACACTATGGTTGTTTTATGGTTGATACTGATTCCTAAAAGGCCCCATTCTCAGTGCCGAAGAAAATTTCTAACATCTCCCTTCCCCCAGGCTAATAATGGGACATGACCAACGTCAGGTAAAATGACCATTAATGCCTTCTGAATAGAGCAGCAAACTTTACACAGCCAGGTCATTAGGGAGACAAAAGGGTAGGCCAAACACTGGACAACACCCACCCACACCCCCCAAACTACATCAACAACAAAACCTTCCCCCACATCAGAATGGCTGTTCAGATGTAGCCTGGCACAGCCCAGAAAATACTCCAGATGATGCATCCCACACTCCAGTCCTCATTGCACAACAGCGGTGAACAGCCTTCTCTCAAATTGGACAGGAATGAAGAAAGTGTGTAAATTTGGAAAGGAAAAGTAACTGGGTGTTTGTACTTAGCCACCGTTGAGCTGAAGTAATCCAAAATACCAAACATGTATTGAAAACTAATAACAGTCCCACACCAACATCCTCTGTTGTCTTCTGGGAGAAGCAGACAGTCATCACACCGAGTATGTTAAGTGTTTGCAGATGATTCAGAGGTCAGGACCTAAAGGATGACCGAAGAGGAGGAGGAGCTGGAGTTTGTGTGCATTTCCTGGTGACGCACTGTATAAGCAGTGTGAATTCTGCACGCATCCACACACTTTCCCATCTCAAGTTGTTGTCTTCAAATGTTAACTAAATGTGCAATTTGGATATTAAAACTGGATAGTATTTGTGCGTGCAGACATTTACAGCACTACAGAGTGACCACACAAGTACTTCCAGACACTCACAGGCCCACAGCAAGGCAGACAACCAAATCTGAAAAGGGCAAAGATCCCGAGCTCTGCAACAGTAATATGCAAGTCCATCCTCAGAGGATCAGATGAAGAATGTAGGAAGTGAATGTCAAGTTGAGCAAACTGTGAAATGTCAAACTTTGTGGATTCCGCTTTCCATGTTAAGACAAACATCAGTTAGATTGATGCCTGGATCCCACCTCTCGCTTTTACAAGTGCAAAAGGGCTAATTTCAGGATTTTTGCTTTAGGATAATTACAACCGCCTTTACAAGATCAACAACAATGATTGCCAGTGCTGTAGTATTTCCATCAAGGTAGAAGCTGGTGGTGTAACTTTTCAAAATCAATATTACAGAAAAAGATCACTGTGGAGGTTCAGCCAATTTACATTGGAGGAGTGTTAATAATCCCGATAAAGCAGTGACAAGTACGAACAGAAACAGATAGTCCAACATCGTCTTTATGTTGTTTTATGCCATAGTAGGATGTTTATTGTCCATGTATGCAAATAAGGCTGGATGGAACAATAACAGGCATGCACAAAGTGGGATTATAAAATGATCATTATCAGCCAGACCTGTGTTTTGTCCATTCACAGATAGTATGATTTCCACTGTGGTGACTATTACCAAAGTTTGCAGTAAACTGGCAAAACCTAACCTGTGTTTATTTTAATTATAGTTTAGTATATAAGTCCTGTTAGTGCTGCTTGTGTCTGTCTGTCAGTGTAGTGTATGTCTTGTGGTATGTCCTGTGATGTCAGTGTTTCTTTTTCTCCTGGTGTTTATCCAGTATTATTTGTTATGTAATGCCTGAGCAGTGGATATATACAATTTCCTCCGGGATTAATAAAGTATCTATCTATCTATCTATCTATCTATCTATCTATCTATCTATCTATCTATCTATCTATCTATCTATCTATCTATCTATCTATCTATCTATCTATCTATCTATCTATCTACCTACCTACCTACCTACCTACCTACCTACCTATCTATCTATCTATCTATCTATCTATCTATCTATCTATCTATCTATCCATCTATCCATCTATCCATCTATCTATCTATCTATCTATCTATCTAAGAAAGTTTTCAGTTTTCAGGGAAATGGTCTTAAATTTGTTCACTAAGTAGAAAAGAAGAAAAGAAACTAAAACATGAATTTGAGAACAGGAGATTTGAGATTACACAGTTCTGAATTGCTTTACAGTTCAGTAAATCAATTCATCATCTAACTGGTTTAGGACTAATGTTATCAATAACAACCTAAATGACTAATTATAACATTAATAATAAGGAGAAATTCAACGACAGACAACTTTTTCAATGACAATATGGATATGAAAAGCCAATGTAGCTGCAAGAGGGCACAACCCAGTGTATTTATCCCAAGCCTGGATAAATACAGAGGGTCGTGTCAAGAAGGGCATCCGACGTAAAACTTTTGCCAAATCAAAAATGCGTATCAAATCTATGACTTCCATACCGGATGGGTCGAGGCCCAGGTTAACAACGACAGCCATTGGTGCTGTTCACCTACAGGGTGCCGGTGGAAATTAGACTACTATTGGTCGAAGAAAGAGAGGAGGAAAGTGTGTTCGTAGGAAGAGAGAAAAGAGGAACACCAAGAGGATAGGACTGAGAGTGATGTTGGAACTATGACAGGAAAAGGCAGACAGTTGGTTGACACGATGCAGAAGAGGAAGGTAGACATACTGTGTGTCCAGGAGACCAGGTGGAAAGGTAGCAAGGCTAGAAGTTTAGGAGCAGGGTTCAAGTTGTTATATCACGGTGTAGATAGGAAGAGAAATGGAGTAGGAGTTATCTTGAAGGAGGAGTTTGTTAGGAGTGTCCTGGAGGTAAAAAGAGTGTCAGATGAGTGATGAGTCTTAAGCTGAAAATCGAAGGTGTGATGTTCGATGTTTTTAGTGGGTATGCTCCACAGGTAGGATTGTTGACATCACATGTTAGAGTTGGGCTTACGCTAGCCATTCGCCACTTCGTCATAGGCGAAGTAAATTCCAGATTGGCTACAAGGTTTTTAGACTGTGTAGCCACAGTGGTGTTATTATTTTTGTGGAAAAAAGGCTAAAACTTACAAGTTTTTCGCTCGCTAGCGGCGCTCGCTATTTCTGCTAGCATGCAGTGCTCGCTATTTCTGTTATGATACTTCCACTAGTGAGTGCTGCTATTTCCTTTAGCGAGGAAATAGCCGAAGTGACCTGAATGCTCCCGATCATTAAATATGCACTCGGGTCATGACCTCCTTTCGTCCAATGAAAAACAAAAATATTGTTTTTTTACAAGCTGAACCCGCAAATTGGTGTACGACAAGGCGAGGACGATCGATCAAAAGAATCCAGTGTTTTATAGTAGAGTTTGTGTTAAAGTCCTCATTAATAAACAAATGGTGAATGCTGAGAGGGGGGAGGAGTGGTGACAGACCGATCAGAAGGTAAATGAAAGATATTATCAATACTTGTTTGTAGTCTTAGACTTTTGTTCCCTATGACCAGCAGGAATAACCAGCGATGCATGTAAATATGTATTCACCTTGCTTGCTATTTTTCATGCCTTTTTAAATTGAAATGAAAAATCATGTCATTGAATTAAAAAAAATAAAATAAAATCAACTATGGCATACCAATGGTGTTGGTGGTGGTCAAAGTTGAAATGTCTTCTAGTCTAAGTAAAACTTACAAGTAAACATTGAGTAATATTTTGTATGACTGTATCTTCAAATAATGAATGGAAGTTTTCAATTGTTGAATATCACATTTATACCTGCATAAAGTAGGACAGAAATAAAGATAGTTCAGCTTGAACTGTTGACTTAAGTGTATTTTTGTAGGTTAACTGAACAGAAGATTTTGCCCCCCCACGCCCCTCCCGACAAGCCCGTGCGCCACTGTCTTGGACACAGAATGTGGCTTTCTGTGGCTTGCTCAATTATTTTACACTGAGCCACAGTGGCTTAGACATACTAGCTCCTAGTGCAAGCCCAGTAGAGGTTTTGGAGATAAAGTTAGAGAGGCCAGCCTGAGAAGGTTTGGACATGTCCAGAGGAGAGATAGTGAATATATTGGTAGAAGGATGCAGAGTTTTGAACTGCCAGGCAGGAGGCCTAGAGGAAGACCAAAGGGGAGGTTTATGGATGTAGTGAAAGAGGACATGAAGGTAGTAGGTGTGAGACAAGAGGATGCAAAAGACAGGGTTGGATGGAGGCAACTGATTTGCGACTCCTGAAAGGAAAAGCCAAAAGAAGAAGAAGAAGATATGGATGTGAAAAGCCATTTGAGCACTGAGTGTCAGAAAAGATAATTACAGAAAGGTATGTGCGTTTTTCATACATCAGACAGCCAGTCACACATTATAAATGTACCTTGATTCTAAAAGTCATTGCCACAAATGGCTTTTTCCTTTCCTGTTGTGTGCCTGTCACATCCAGGGTCAGGTAACCCCATCATACAGGCCAACAAAGGGGAGCAGAACAAAAAGGAGCAGGCTAAGTCCTGGCAGTCACATCGGAAGCACCCGTTTCACAGACAGCAATAATTTCACCTCATTTAGAACGAAATCCCCGTGAATAATATGCCTACATGAGAACCTATCTCCATAACCAGGGCCGGGCCGGATTGAGTGTGTTTGGATGAGTGCATGTGTGTGAGTCTTTTCTGACTCCTCAAAATCAAACCCACAGACAGTGATCTCTTTTCATGATCTGGGGAGTTCTTTAAGATGAACCACAATGGCTCAATGAATGATGAAAATTTGCAAAACCTGCTCCAAGTTTGGAGCTTCAAAATTCATCTTGCTTAAAAATGGTGTATGCCCTATGCTCCAAAAAGTTTTTTAAGGATAGTAGTTGGTGCTGCAGGGTGGGATGGTTCTGGGGAATTGTCTTTAAAAAAATCTTCCTCTATCGTCCAGAAAAAAAGGTTTGACTGTCATCTCACAAGAGGAGGACAGCCATATATAATATACAAAGTTCAGAGCAGGTTAAGTGTGCACGCTCAGCTCAGAGCTTTGATAATCGACTGTGATAGCTGACAGGTGGCTGGGAGGGGATGATTCAAAAATACAAGAAGTCGACAACAAAGGACACACCCCAGTCCCCCAATCCTCCACACCCAACCAGAAGCCATTCCCCAAGCCTTTGTCAACACTGATCTAAAAAGAGTCCTGGCAGTGGCCTGAGGGTGATAATTTACAATCTGCTCCAGCTCTGACAGAGTATTTGCCATGCTTGCTGAACACTGCAGATAAACTTAATTCAATCTTCCTTGAGTTGTTTAATAACTGAGTGAGTCTTTGAAAAAAAAATATTCTCAGCACATTTCAATTCCAGTTAGCTCAGTTGACACAAGAGGAGGGGAACTGGAAAGCAGTCTTCTCAATCTCAGGAGGTTTCATAGGCCTTGATACCTCAGAAAAAACACCTAAATTCAAATGCATTTCCGAATACACACAACAACACGTGTGTATGTAAAAATAATACATAAACATAGTAATGTGCATGTCTCTGCCTCGTCACCCCTGGTAACAAAAACTGAAATTGATGATAACAAATAAACCCAGGCTGGTGGTTATGAGGGAGCTGAAGAAGCATAGAGACCATTGGCTCTTAATCTCACACTATCCATCTGATTTGCATGAAGCATCTCATTTTGCTTCTCCACTTGAGTAATTACGTGGCCAAATCAAGTGAATCCAAACATCACCATGGCTGACTGCATGTAATCTGCCTCTGGTAAACCTTAAGGCAAAATACCACTCTTCTCATGGAACTGTGACTTCATGCTGGCAGGAATTATGAGGTCCATCACACACAGTTTTTCTGAAAAGTTATAAAACTAATTAAGCCTCCTCTCCCACATTTTTTGCTCCATCGATTCTGCACTGGCATCCCTACCATACATATTTATATTTCTTTACCAGTAATGATGAGGCCAGATTTTTGTCCAACGTTGTGTGAACACTGCGTTCACCCTAACCCTAACCCCCCCAAAAAAAGGAAAAAGCATAATTTCAATATTAGTCAAAAGTGGTATGGTAGCTAATATTAGCCCAAATGAACTTGTTGAAGTAGTACAGACTTAGAAGTAAATTTTTAAGCATCAAAAACTATATTTGAAAACTTTCAGGGTACCTTGAAGGTGTAAAACTAGATCTGTTAAGGTGTAAAACTGGATTTGTAAATGTCTCAGACTGCTAGTTACTGGGCGAAAAACCAGGATCAACCAGTTATCTCCTCTTGTTATCGGATGATCCAATCAGAAAAGGAAGAAATGTTCTTCCACTTGGGAAATACTTTTTTCACTCATAGGCTATATTACACACAAGTTTATACAATATACTGTATATATGATGTGTGTGTGTGTGTGTGTGTGTGTGTGTGTGTGTGTGTGTGTGTGTGTGTGTGTGTGTGTGTGTGTGTGTGTGTGTGTGTGTGTGTGTGTGTCTGTACAGGCCCTGAAACAAACACACACAACCATGCAGATATACAGTAATATACAGTGAGAGATAGAGCAGTGGCAGCTCCGTCTTGGTGCAATGAGCAACTCATTGGGAGTGCAGAACCTTGCTCAAGGGCACCTCGGCAGTGCTCAGTCGTTGAACTGACACCTTTCCACTGCCAGTTCACACTCTGAAGATTCAGGGCCACATGGGCCTTAAACTGGCCGCCCTCTAGTCCCTAGCCCAAGACAAAGCCGACTGAGCAACTGCCGCCCAGTACCTGTCTGGGATTCAGTATTGTTGGGGGGGGGTTCTGGTACTGTCCAGGAGGCCGTACCAAATGTGGAGGTGGGTTAGGCTTGTGGGCATCCGGCCCACGTGGGACCACTGCCTTTGGGGACCACTGCCTTAACGCTTCCAAAGCCAAAAAAGCAGTTTGTCCTTGACTTGGTCATTTTAGTTACCTCTGTGCCTATATTGTCCCACAAAAGTAGAAATGTTCACAATGTTTCTCAAGTTACTTTAAAATGTAATCAGTTACACAATGATTTCACTCACTGATGATAAGCAAAGCCATTTGTTACATCAGTCAACCCAACAACATGACAACATGGTTTAAGAAAGCAGGCATCACTAGGTTTGAGGTCCTCACAGACAATCAAACTGTAACACAGTAGGCCAACACCATCCATTCTAACACACCTGATTTTTCTATTCTTGTCCAATAGTCTTTACTCATTTCTCTAGTGGATTACCCACCAAGTATGCATAATGACCCAAACCTGTGCAATACTTTTCATCTGGTTCTCTTTTTTAGTGAATCAATATTTCATGGCTTACCTTCTTAGAATACAGATCATTTTTAGTTTAATTGGACTGTGAGAGGCTTCTCCACTTCACTGTCCTTACATACAATTAATTTAAACAGCAATTAATATGCAGGGTCACTTTTAGTTTGCAGCATGTCATCAAATGTGAGAGGCATCATGCTTGTGCATAGAGCAGCCAGTTAACCTTGGTGTTTCATTTTTACAAATAGGATCTGAATTCAAATTTCGATGACACCAGAATAAATGTCAAATGAAGTTTACGTAAAACATATACTTATGTCATAAATTTGAAAAAAAGAAGAAGTTTTTTTTACTAAAGAAGGGTTCGGTGAGTGAGCATATGAAACCGGCAGGGTTCGGTACCTCCAACAAGGTTAAGAACCACTGGTCTAGAGTCAAGGAGGCTCCCACTCCATCTTTTCTTTCCAGTCTCTCAGGACACCCATCTTCCCAGAAAACAATAGAGAAGGAAGGATCGGGGTACTGGCAATGGCACAGAGGCAGAGGGGAGAACAAGAAAGTGGAATCGGGGTTAGGGAGGGGAAATGAAAGGAAAAAGAAGGAAGAAATCGCCTCTCAACTCCTCCCATTGTCTAGATGTAAATTGGAGCTGATCAAGATTCTGCTGGCATCGTAACCGACAAGTTCAATCTGCTCAGAATGAACAGAGAAAGAGAGACACATGCTGAGAGACAGAGAGAAAGACATAGAAGGAGAATAACAGTTTGTTTAAGAGTGACTCATATATAGGCAGACATGAAGAAACACATACAGGGACAAAGACAGAGATTTGGCTTGAGCGAGAACAACAAAGAGCCACTTTGGAACTACTGAAGGAACGGGAGGAATATCTTCAATGGCAAGAGCACAGACAAGCACGCACGCACGCACGCACGCACACACACACACACACACACACACACACACACACACACACACACACACACACACACACACACACATACACACACACACACACACACACACACACACACAGCCTAACCCACGTACACATTCACATTCTAACTTCATTAAACTGTTGTTAATCTCAAACATTCAAGTTATTTTCACTTATGTATTTTTATTTTTGAACTGTAAACACATATAAACATTAATGATAATGATAGGAACACTGTTAGTCTGTTGTGTAACAGACTTCAAAATATTTGGGCTTTAATCATAACTCAATGTCGTTGTTCCAGAAATGAAATAATAATAACAATAATAATAACATTATTATTATTATTATTATTATTATTATTATTATTATTATTATTATTATTATTATTATTATTAATAATAATAATAATAATAATAATAATAATAATAATAATAATAATAATAATAATAATTAGAAATTAATTGAAAGATTGTTTATCTGAAAATTTTTGGAGATATGAACATATTTGACCCTGATTTCACCCCATCTATTCACACACCCTCTGGCCTCAGGAAAAACCCAATTGCAAGCTGACCTGTGACACCTCTTGACTTTCACTCCTCCCTCATTTGGCTGGAATGGGAAGTCTAGAGATTGGAAAGTCATGTGCCAGCCTGAACCCTTGACTAGGTTAGAATAAGGTCCTGGAAGTCAATGGATGAAAAAATAAATGTGGGTCTGCCTTTTGCTTTGGAAGCGGTGCTGTGCCTAAAAATGCTTCATGGATGTTTTTAGAATAGATTCTCCATAATATTTGTCCATGGATTTGCTCAATCTTTGAAGCTCCGTTAGTTATTCCCTCCATTCATGTGAGACAAAAGCAAGTCTAATATTTACTGGGAGCCAGTAGGACAAATGACATTTCACATTTTCTCATTTACTAAATACACTGGAGCTTTGGCATGCTGGAACCTGTCCTGCCCTTGAGGAGGCAGGCTGCACTGATGACCTCCAGGTGGTTAGCAGCCGTGTAAAAAACGGATCATGAATATGTATAGATTTTCTTTTCCTTGACGCTTTAACCAGACGGACATCATTATTGGACCGAAACCCAATTAAATGCAGTGTGATTTAATCGTGTCAACAGAGGCATAGGAATACACAGGGATCCCCAGCCAGCAAGAAAATACCTTGAAGACCAGGCAAACTGAGGGAGGATTACTGCTCTTCACAAAAGATCTCATATCCTCTGCCTACCTGATATGAAGTATTATTCCTCACAAAAATTGGTCACCTCAAATTTAGCATACATCCATGTAAATCTATCACATGGATCTCATTCTTTAGGACATGTCTAGTCATTACATGTCAAACTATCTTCTTGAACATAACACTGTTCTCCAGGTATTTTTGTTTCCCTTGAAACATGGTAGAAGTGACAAATTTGTGCCATATTAATTCATCTATTGGAAGGCAGGGCTGTATTTCATCTCCAGCGCTGTGAAATGATTATTGAGTTTTGTGCTAACATCTATCTTAGACTGACGTAAGAGTAATTTACAAGCAAAAAGAGCAGAGAAAATACAGAAAGAAATCTGCCGCATTGCCACTTGATGTTATTGGTTCAAATCCACTCCAATAGTCACATTACCTCCTGTAAAAGACGGCAGGTAATTCTAAAAACCTATCCAAGCAGGGGGCAGTTTATGGAAAAACTATCACATTGCTACAACAAATCTCTCACTTTCAACACCTCTATCCATTTCACTGTTAATACATTTTCCTAAGAGCCCTTTCAAGAATGTTTACCTCTAGTGTTCTTCGAGGTAAAGTCTCTGCCCACTCAGTGCAGAGAAAGGTCTCTCTGATTGATAGATGTAGAATATTTTCCAGTTGCTGCTATTGTTCTAATGGTCACAGGAGTTTTGGGACCCTATCAGATTGGCTGGGAGTACTACATGATAATAAGGCCACACTGTGGAAGGGAAACAGGACAAGGGTTGTTAGAGTGACAACGCAGAGGAAGAGAGAGGCTGATCAGGGCATACCTCTGGCAATATCTCACAGTCTGTGATAAAACGTTCTCCCCCAGGCCTAGCCTATCTGAGACATCATGCTTCTGCTGGAGGGTGCCAAAAGCTCCCTCATGGCACCCGCTACATGTCTGCTTGTGTCGGATTTTAACACAGCCCAAGAATAAAAACACAGAAACAGTTTTCTTTTTCTCTGATGGTCGAGGCTTCATGTATCTTATAGTGTGATTAATTAAATAAAAGGGAAATCCCTGGCTGCAGATGCCAAAGATTGAGCCCAGGGCAGCATAAACGCAAAGCATGCGCTCTACCACTGAGTTACATCCCCAATATCTTTCGTTTCTTTTAATCCCTGTTAAACTTAATGTCCTGAGATTTTCAAGGTGAATGTGGGATATCAGTCACAACCTCAAAACATAATCCCTTGTGTCCTTTGCGTATTTGGATTTTAATTTATTTTTAATGACTTATTTCACTACCTCAAACTTTGATCCAGCCTTTTGCTTTTAGTCACTTTTACTCATTTTGTCCTTTCTATCACACCCTTACTACTTCTCCTAGTCCGCATGTTTGCACCTGTCATTTATTTTTATACTTTATATCACTTTATTCTTGGAATTGAATCTTTCTGAAATATTTCTCTCCTTGTATTAGCTGTATCAACATTTAAAATAGTGGGCACAATTAATTAAAGGACTACACCAACAAAACAAAGGCACAGTGGACCTTCAAGGTCTTAGCCAAACCTGTAAACACCTTGTGGAGCCATTTATTTTCTGTGTGGACATGTTCCTATAAACCAGCCACTGTTTAAATCAATAACAATGTAATGACAGGGAAAGATTAAGTGACATATTATGTCTCATTCTGACAAGGATATAATAAAGTCTGTCTCTATATATGTATGCATTCGCGCGCGCGTGTGTGTGTGTGTGTGTGTGTGTGTGTGTGTGTGTGTGTGTGTGTGTGTGTGTGTGTGTGTGTGTGTGTGTGTGTGTGTGTGTGTGGATGCATCTTCAAGCTAGTGAGACATCATCTGCCAGACTGCCAGACATCTGTTTGTCTCTGAAAGCCATCACGTCCTTGCCATTGTTGGCTAAAACAACAGGGGCAGGCCGGGTACCTCCCTCAGGCCTGACAAATCTGTCAGCCTGGATGGCAAGCACAGAGGAAGAGAGAAAGGAGACAAGTTCCATAAAGGGTTCATCTCTCAGGAGGGAAAAGAACCAAAACTATAAAATATTCGGAAAAGTTCTGATTTTTCTGATTTACTTATTCCCTACATAGAAGCACATTCTTTCATTTAAACAATAATGTTATGGTTAAATATGCAAAATTTATTTTGACACACATAGCATACATCTGATAGAAACCAATGTAGCAGAAGAACTAATATCGTGGGGGTTTTTTGTATTTTTCCCTCAAAGTTAAAATTCAATGCCTACATTACCCATAAAGCAACATGTCTAACAGTTGGAAATTGAGGCATGTTTCACTGAAAGTAGCTAATTAAGGACGGCCTGAGTCTCTAGTCTCAAGGCAAATGAGGAGCAGGATACAGAGATCTGGCGATGTATCAGACCCTAACCCTTAAAAAAACTGAGTTAAAGTTAAATATTTTTTTCTCATCAGTTCTGTTAGATCTTGAGGGAGCTGTAAGAGAGACAGAGTGGGGGGGGGGTTAGAGAGAGAGAGAGAGAGAGAGAGAGAGAGAGAGAGAGAGACAGACAGACAGACAGACAGACAGACAGACAGACAGACAGAGACAGAGAGAGAAAGAGAAAGAGACTTGATTTGAGGGAGAGAGAGAAACACAGGAATTAGGTCAGAGGCTGATGTCAAGTCTGCACAAACTCCACCTGGTTGTTAGGACTATGACAGCTTTATAGGGCAGGGGATTCCAGTCTAATTACATGTGAAACCCCTGTGAGAAGGGAACACTGGAGGAAGAAGATGACAACTGTGAGAATAATAGCAATGTGGGTGGGGCAAAAACTTCTAGAAGGATTTGATCAGTTTTAACAGAAAGAATGGATGCAAAAAACACTCAATTTAATTGAGAAGGTAAAAAATCTTGGAGAAAGATAAACCAATAATGGTAAACGCATAAGAAGAACAAGTCACTAAAAAAGAGAGAAGTTTTTCCTGGATTTATCATTCTGTCAACAATTAGATTGGATGATGAAGCAGAGATGAAGGTGTGGAGAGGAAGTTACAGCCTATGCTGTGTGAGGAGCAAAATAGCACCGCATGAGGTTGTAAATAGCACAATTTGTTTGTGAATGTGGGACCCCCAACTGTGAAGTCTCCTTTACTTCCTGTATGAGCAGCACTATTATTAGGTGTTATTATATTAAATAATGCATCCCATCACTAATGTTCATGGGCTAAATGGGAGCAAAATATTACAGTCGCATTGTGCAGAAAAAGCTAGACCAGAAGAGCAGAGGCTGTTTCAACAGCATACTAATACCAAGGTGCATTTACTAACGCTACATGGGTGTTGTATAGGGTGTCAAAGAGAATGTGTACAGGAGCAGTTCTATTCCAATCAATGAAAATAAAGCCCCAAATACCAGCATATATAACTGGCTGGACTGCCATACACATGGATGGTGGTATGCTGGTGCATGATTTGAGACAATTGGGAAACAATACGTCTAATTTGCCAGTATTGTTTCACTGCATCTCCAGTCGAGGTTCAGAAGGCGGCAGGATGTAATTAACCTCTGAGCCAAATCCCTCATATTTTTATCTATCAGATAAATGTCTTCAAGGGTCAAAAATGGACAACACTGACAGATGTTCATCCTGAGATAGAAGGAGCCGTATTGGAACACTGCTGGAAGTTGCTGACATAATTCTGGAGACACACGGACATACAGCTGACAGCAGATGAGCATTCATCAAATATGATCAATAATCTGCTTTCCTTCATAAGTAGAGGGCAATAACAGGCACAATAGTATGGGATTATAGTTGGAAGAAAGGTTGGTGAAAAAGGGTCCGTCTGCATTCAACAACAAAAAGAAGTAATAGGGGGGAAAAAAAGAAAGGTTTAATTCTCTTCCTTGTTTTCTATCAGTGTGATACACACTGGAGTGACAGCTGAGCTGACCTAAATCTTAAAACACATTAGGGCTTTGCTATGCTACAAAACCCCTTTTTTCTTAAACCTGATGTTATTGGCATGGTGAGAGCAAGTGGCCACACTTGCCACAGCAGCTGCTTCAGAAATGCAGTCTTGGAGCAAGAATTTTGTCACGGATCCAGTTCCCTAAAGGGAGCCCAGAGCTCATGCAGACTGCTGCACTGAGCTCCTTATGTCTGGGATGGAAGACGGATGTTTCCGGGTCACTGTACATCCAAGTCAACTATCCAGACCCTCCTAGTTTAGTTCCCCTCTCTTCTACTAAAGAGCTTATCTGGGACTTAAACTGCTGCCAACTTCAGATCTCCTCAATTTCAGGTCTGACAGTATTTTGAATTCTGATGAGGAAACCATGATGCAGGTCATTTTAATAGTTAATAGTTTAATACTTTATGGTCACGGCATGGTGGAAAGTACTGGAAATGACAATTGAAGATCTTAGTGCAATGAGCACTTAAACAGCTGGTTACATTCCTATAAAGACATTTTGAAGGTGTTTCAAAGAGCATTGTCTTATTGCACTGAGCCAGTAAAAACTAATAAAGTCAGGATATTTTGATAGGCTTGGTGTTGCACAGTGTGCGTGTGCACAGTGGCCATGTTAACATCTCACTGATGTGACAGGCATGTCACTACATGTTGGTGTCTTTGGGTCCAATCAATATCATCTCTGATCCATATCAGAAAGACAGTGATACACAGCTCGCTTTAGTTGGGAAACAAGCCAAGGTGAACAGCCTGCGGTTAAGTGGTCTGTTCCTCCTTAGCTCTCTTCCATCTTTCATGGCTTTTTCATTTCAGAGCCCTTTATTGCTATGCCAAACAGGCTTTCCACTCCCGCATTTTTAATTAAAATCTAAAATGTGCAATAACTCTGGAGACTGGGGCTAGCTGGGAAACAGGTCCATTGGCCTTGTTTCTCTTGCCGAGCCTTTGTTGCTTATTTCATCAGAGTTTTTTGATCTGTCCGATTCCGTTCGCTTCATTGCATAAAAGCTTTGACATAAGCCACACATGGTACACAGACTTACCTACGGTACACCTTTGCAGAAAAGCTCTGTAGAAAGCAGATGAACTCTCACTCTTAGACTATTGCCTAATCCATTGGAGGACCCTGAGAAAAATCCAATCCCTAAAGTCTTGACTTCTTGTGACCCCCTGAAGACAAAAGGTTGCTTGTGCAGTCATGAACTGGATAAGGACCCCAGTGCTTTAGTTTAGCCACCAGGTCATGGCTGAATATAGTTCTCACACACTTTCCAGGCAACAGATAAAAAACTTTTTTATTTTTTATAAAATGGAAAGGCAAATAAATGATAGGTCATCATGTTTTACTATACAGGATGGATGTTCTAATCCATCAACACAATTTCTAGGTAAGCTTAAAACAGGAGCAGGTGGTAGTTGAGACTGATATTTAAATTATAGGGAAGAAAGCATGCTGTAAGATTTCCCAGAATGTTTTATAGCAGAGGTAGACCACCTTGTCTGTAGAAAAAACTGCCCCTACAAACTCAGAGGAAATGATTAAGCTTAAATGATTTTTTTTTTTTAAATCAAGGTAAACAAAAACAAGCACAACACAACTAAGCCAATTCTTAACATTGGTGGCAGCTGTGCCATACTACTACACCAACAGACAGGATATCTCAACTCAGAATGTCATCTAAGCACAGTTCTAAACCTGGGCGAGCATGTCCCCACCATACTCAACATTAACTCTTTGCCGTCGCAAGAAAACAAACCGCTGTGACCAACAAAGCCATAACGGCTCCGTATGTGTGGGACGGATGAACGCGAAGACGAAGGCCGCTTCGGTTGTATGGTCCGGTCATCCAGGTAGACACCGGCTTTCTGAGTTTGGTCCTGGTGTATAAAACAACTGGTTCCCCACACGACAACGTGAGGTTCGTCACAATCCAAGAATATAAACCGCTATGTTTGATGTAAGAGTTGTATCCGTAACCACTCTTTGTGATGATCTGACCGAGGGGGTTCAGGCCTATGCAGAACAGCAGTGGTGATAGTGCATCCCCTTGGTATATGCCGAACTTGATGTTAACTTGGGCAGTTGGCTTGGAGTTGGCCTTTAGGGTTGTCTTCCACATTCCCATTGAGTTTGTGATGAAGGCTTTTAGTGTCCTGTTGATCTTATACAGTTCCAGACATTCCAGTATCCATGTATGTGGCATTGAATTATAGGCTTTCTGGCACTCAATCCAGGCTGTGCACAGGTTAGTCTGCCTGTTCTTACAGTCTCTGTGGACTGCTGTGCCCACCTGTAGCTGATGCTGGGCTCCCCTGGTGTTACTACCAACTACTTTCTGTGCCCCGCTCATATATTGATACATGTGCCTACTCATCTTAGCCACCATGATGCCTGATATGAGCTTCCATGTTGTACAGAGACAGGTTGTTGGCCAGTAATTGGATGGGATGGAAACCTTCTGTGGGTCTTTCACGATCAGGACTGTCCTGTATTCAGACCACCATTCTGGGTGTGTCTTATCCCTTAGTAGCTGGTTCATCTCTGCTGCTGGGCACACAATATGTATGGATCATATTGGGGCCCGGTGCTGACCAGCTCTTTATCTTTGGCACTCTTTCTTGGATGTTTGCCATTGAGATGGTTACTGGTTCTGGGAAGCTGCTTTGGTCAGTTCACAGGTCCACTAGCCACTGGGCATCGGTGTTGTGTGATGCTTCTCTTTCCCATATGCCCTTCCAGTATTTCTCCACCTCAGCTCTTGGTCGGTCTGACCGGCTGCTGTTATTTCCCTGCCACTGAGAGTACACCTTTGCTGGTCGAGTGGAGAAGGTCTTTTTAATTATCTTGGCCTCTATCTCCTTGGTGTATCTCTTGAATCGGGTAGCCAGAGCTGTTAGTCTCTGCAAGCCCACTCGGACCTTTGGGCGGAAAGTTTATTTATAAAAAGAACAAAGACGGAACTATCAACAAAAACGCAGTGATTCTGCGCTGCCAATCTGTGCTGTAGACGCCACCATCAGTCTGCCCCAGGGCAGCTGTGGCTACACACGTAGCTTAGCATCACCAAGTATGAATGAGGAGTGGATGAATAATGGATCTGATGTAAAGCGTCTTTGAGTGTCCAGAAAAGCGCTATATAAATCTAATCCATTATTATTATTATTATTATTATTATTATTATTATTATTGTTATTGTTATTGTTATTGTTATTATTATTTGTACCTTTTGTAAAAGAGAATTATCATATCACCTCAGCAGCTCCAGCCTAACGTATCATTTAAATGTAAAACATGTCAAGGACACAGAGTTGAACGTTAGCTTACCCTTTTAAAGGAAAAGCCTTTTGGCATCTTACCATTTAGTTGCCTTATTTAGAGGCATGTTATACTATTCATTTTGAATTGCTGTGTTGAGTTAGCTGTAGTGTTCATTTTGATTGAGAGTCTGCTTATGTGCCTATTTGAGACTCAGCCTTATTTTATTTCTGATTTTTTTTTTCATTTTATTTAACTATTTGTATTGCATTTTTTAGAAATGCACCTGTTCTAATTGGTTTGCTGATGTGCTTGGCCTTTTTTCTTTTGAATTTCATTTATAAAGCACACTTAACCTATAAAAATGTGGATTTCAAATCGTCTCTTCTTGGTGCATTCTATTGATTAGTCATGCACTACAATTTTGTATTGTCTTAGAGTTCAAATTATTTCTTTGGGGGGCTTTAGCACGTATGAGATTAAAATGTGATTAATTAATTACAAATCCTGTAAATAATTAGATAAATTTTTTTAATCGCCTGACAGCACTAGTTTATACAAAAACCAAAAATGCCCAGACTCTTAGTTGACTAATACATGACTAAAACAAAGATACCTGTGCATATATTACATGCAACAAATAAACTAATAGGACCTTTGACAGACAACACATTATGTGCTCAACCAAGGAAATTTGATTAAAGTAAAACAGACGACGGTAAAATTTCTAAAAAAGTTACAGTGCATTCATGAATACATATAAGGAAAATAAATTTAAATTCAGCTTCAGAAATTAACTACTAAACCTCATATGATGTCTTCCAGTGTTACAGTCACTGATTAACTGTGAAGTGACCCCTTTGTTTGGTAAGTCTTAAAATGCTCAAGAAATGATGGAGCCGCATGTTTTCAGGATGTTTAGAATTCAAGTTACTAAGAACTGAAGCATTCAACTCTCTCAATTTTTCTCATATCATCCCGTCACTATCTCCTTACAGATCAAGAAGGTGAGTAGGGTGGAGGCAGCCAGGTAGGAGCTGGTGCAGGTTAGGAATTCCAGCTGATTCTGGGCCACCTCCTTGCACAAACAGTGGGAAAAGAGCTCAAAGTTTTCTGTGAGGCCAAGGCTCATTCAAAGAAAAAGCCCTATAGAGGAGGTGGGGAGTGCTTAAACAGTCATCCCACATCCCACCCACCCCGTGGAACATTCCACAGGACTG
The DNA here is from genome assembly GCF_040054535.1 of Antennarius striatus. NCBI lineage: Eukaryota > Metazoa > Chordata > Actinopteri > Lophiiformes > Antennariidae > Antennarius > Antennarius striatus. Next base: position 11,417,142 of record NC_090777.1, on the reverse strand, counting down.
TCTGCTCGACCGTCATTAAGCTAGACCACCTGCTGAAAAATCAAGACCCCCATCATGTTCTCAGCAAGCCTGGCAAACCCCATTACCAGTGAATCTCTGGACTGCTGTACACACAGATGATAAAGAGCCAGTGGTATGTTGAGCAGTAAAATGCTGCTCATTAACATCCCACAAAGCCTTCTGATTGTCCAACCGGTGAGGCACGCAAGCTCCACCCTGTATTTTGTATTGAATAGACACAGCTCAAAGGCACAAAGAAATCATGTTTGATGCAGCTGTAGCATGACTTTGCACTGACTTTTGACTGGCTCGTCTCTCCTCTTCGAAGAAATAACCAGATAAAAAAGGGAAGGAGAAATCAGGACAAGAGGAAGAAACAGCCCTTTGTTGCTGCTTTTCTTCATAGCCTTGAGGGAAAAGACTCTGACATCAAGTCATCAAGCGCTGAAACAAAAGCAGCTGATAAACAGAGCCAGACAGATAAGATCTTCCTGTACCGCTCAACACTTCTCCATCAGGAGGGCTTCCTCTCTTGCAAATCTAAAACACCTATGCCTACACTCTTTATTGCTATTAACACAGCATGGGGGGGGGGGTGGAAGTAAACGTGGCACAATATCTGTATCTTCTTACGACTGACAAATCATGAGGACAATGTTGCTGAGTCTTTGTTTCTCTTTGCAAAACTATGACTTCCCTTTTTGCCTGTATTTGAATCTGACATGTTATCTGTCAACTCTCTTCACAGCACAATTGACCAAGGTTTCAAACACATTTGTGAATGGTCGCTGGAGGAGGAAGATATTCTGTGCCAATGACCTTTTGCTTATCAGGACTGACAAGGTTAAGAATAGAACAATGTAGATGTGGTCATTTAAAGCAAAATTTTCACATTTTTGCTTTTTACTTTATTACATTAACCACAAAAATGGCAGTATATCTCTAAATCCATCTATTTAAGTAAAGATAAGGAATCAAGGAACACAAGAAAAGGGCTAAAGGGGGGGTTCTTTTATACACTAAATATGGCATACAAAATTTTCAATGTCTGATCGACCCCACTGAGATCTAGCAAACACTCCTTTGTGTAGGGCTGCCCTGTTACAGATAAAACCCTGCAGCCAAGTGATCACATACAGAGACGGAATGGCCTTGAAGTGCCACCGCCCAGTGCGAAGAGCACAGGAGTGGAGCAGAAATAGTGTGGAAAAACAATGTCAGAAGGAATCTATCGTCAAACGGCAATGATCCAAATTTCAACAAGTATGCCACAGCAAATACAGCATCCGTCACGTTCTCACATGTGAGAAAGAATTTCTCTGTTTTTAATTTATCTATATCACTCATCTTATTTTCCATCGTGTCTGTGTCCCCAAAACTCCTGGTGGGAAAGAGCTCACACAAAGCCTTTTTTCTTTTACCTCAGAAGCCTTCCCACCCAAGCTCTCTGCCAAGCATTCCTGAGTCTATCCTAGCTATCGAAAATGTCAAGAATGAGTAGAAAGCAGAAGAGGGTACAATGAGTTCTGCGGCAGGTAGAGTCTTGTCCCAGTGCACTGATGTTCCAGTCTCTGGGGGTAGCCGTTGCACAGAACAAATGGGATTTGACTTGACTCTCTTAATTAAAACTCTGTATTGGTACAAACCTCAAATTTTCCCTACGGATGGGGGTACCAACTAATTATTAGGGATGATTTCACTACACACAACACAAATACAGAGTTAATGGTGGTGAATAAACAGGAAACTGTGCCACAATATTACATAGTGACAGTCAATAAGTCTTTCTGAGAAAATTTTACTTTTTTTAAATGTCTCAAGCCCAATTTGACTCAAACTTCTCCCAGATGACATAAGGTATTTTCTTACTGCTATTCCCTCAACTGTAAAAGGATATGAGAAAATCAGGTTATGCAAAGTAAACCCTTTTCAAATACAAAGCCTTGAAACAAAAAGGGCACATTCTAGACAGTTTATCAGAGCCAAAAAACTCCCCTATCCACAACAGGAGTCCAAAAGAAAGAAAAGAGTGCTGGATAAAAAGGTTAGCAGTGCAGTGTTTCGTGACTGGACAGACAAACAGAAGAAGTTTTATGTGTGTGCCAAATGCAACTTTACACTGCAAACAAGTCCATCCATTGGAACATCTTGCCACCCTGAACTGTTCAGAGTAAAGAATCCACAACACAGACCCTATGACTGAAACAGCAATTGCCTCAGAAGGCTCTCAGCAAGGTGATTCGTGCTCTGAGTCATTTCCCCCTGGTCGTCCCAGTCTGTCTAAGAGTTAGATTAAAATTTTGAACACCTGCCAACATTGTCAAGCACCAGTTAGAGTTAAACAGCGGCAAGCTAACAGTTCTGTTCACTGGCATGGGGGCCCAGGCTGTTGCGTCTCACAGTCATGGTGGATGCTGACATTTATTAGTCGTGGCTGCATGGTTTGTCTCATAAGAGCATGACAAATGACTTCCCAACCAAAAACTGACTCGTGGGAATAAAACTATTTATTTAATTCATTTCCTGCAGGAATTCTAGTATGCAAATCATTAAAATATCAAGATCTTTCTAACTATTGCTGTCTTTTAACATCAAAATATTGAAAAGTCATGGAAAATGTTTTCACTTCATTTTAACTTGCACAAAAATTCAGATTTTCCTGCTTTTGTTTTCTGGTTTGTTAGGTACCCAAGAGTCACCAGTAAAAAACACAGGGAACTTGTTTTCCTCTTTAAAGTTCCCATGTTAAGTGTTGTGTAGTGTTATGCAGCCCCCCACCCCCGCCCCCACCCACACTTCATAAAATGGCCCAACTACATGGTGCAAAGGTTGGGAACCATCCTTTAACCACTCAAACCTTGTCCTCAAGGTATTAATCAGACACACTCACCTAACCCTAAGCGTAGCATAGCTAAAAAACGGTGGAGACTCCTCATGGCAACAAAACTGCTTAAATGACTCAGGTATCCTCACTTCATTGAGTTCTGGGAAACATTTGACTCTAACCCAGAGGCTAAGTAATTTCAGCAGCCTTCGGTGTATGACAGCCTTGCTGCTCTAAGGATTTAGCACTGCTGTGAGCAACCACACCCTGGATTTTTCTCATGAGTGACACACAGTTTTGAAGTTATTAAATTAATTAATTTATGTATTTATTTAATATCAATAAGTAATACAGTAATACAGCAATACAGTAATTCCATATGAAGGTCAATGTGACTCCCACGCAAATTAAATATTATACAAAGGACTGGTTGCTTACCTTCCACGCAGTGCTCCACATCCTCCAAGTTACGCAGGGTAATCCTCATCAAACTTGAGTTGAGCATAAGTTCGTTCTTGTGTTCTGGCCCCATGGACTGTGATGCAGGGTTGAGAAAGAATATACGCGTGTCGCCCGTGGCTACCTGGTTGTCGCATATCCCAGGGTTTCCAAAGCCACCGATCATCACCTTGTTGCCACCATCCAGGAGAATTTCACGGTTGATGCTGGTCTTCCCTTTCAAGTAGCGCCAGACCCTTACCTTTAGACCAAGGACAACAGAAAGACAGCACATCTTGTAGCGTTTTGTTCAACTCAAAGTACATACCGTAGGTATAAGCAGGCCTGTCCTATAACTTGTAACACGTTCTCTTTGGCAGACCACCTTTAGAACATTTAAATCAGTTTCTCTCAGAAAAAGTGAACATTCACATTTTTATGATTTTTTTCTTTTTTTTTTACTATTCAAATCCCAAAGGCATTGTCATAGCACTTATTATTAAGTAATTATTTATCTTGGGATTAATTTTATACCAAAGATCAAAATATGCATTTGTCCAGCCATTCAAGAGTTTATCTAAAATACTGCATGCAAACGGGTTTTTTACGCACTGTCATGGGAAAGCTTGTCCCTTCTATTACATGTTGGCGGTCTTGTCAAATTTCAGCACATGGTGGTGGTTTCTGTTTCCAGGAGGCAAGCCGCGTGCCTCTAATCTACTCCATTCATTCACTGGGATATGGGAAGCAAGTGGGCGCCGAACAAAACAGCAGCAAGAGAGCTGACCAAACACCACTTGATAATTTTGACAGATTATAGAGTGGTCTGCCACAAGTGCATGACGTGTATAAATTTGTTTCACAATGAGTGGTCATGCAAAAAGAATGGACAAAAGCCTGCTTCCTGACTCAAAATGTGCTTGTTTGCTGAAAAGTGACATTTTGGTTGTCTTTTTTTTTTTGGTGTATTAACCTTAATCCTGGAGTGAGATGTGATTTGGTAATTTTATTGTTTCAGACGGATCTATCACACAAGTCTTATATGATGATTAATGACTATGTAAAGCATGACTACCAATCTTTGCTTTGGGCACACCTTGTAGCACTCTCAGTACACTTTACTGCATTAAAAAAATGTTTCTTAAAATTTCATAACGACAGCCTAAAATTCACCATAATATTTTGCTATTTCTGTGGAGTAATCCTATTAGAGTTTAAGACCCTTTTAATTGCAAAGATATCACAACTACAGCCCCAAACCATCGTATTTGCGGAATGGAGTTGCAGGTTTTCAAGGCTGCAGCCAGGGGCCAGCCAGGGGCCGGTCTCCTACCACAGCATGTGTGAGACCCTGACATAGTCGGTGAGCGCAGTTACTACTTTTTTTATTTTGTTAAAGTGGATTACATATTAGTGTCACTGCAAAGTGTTACTCAATAATGCCATTGGGCATTTTTGCCGTTATGCATTTAAGAGGGAAGAGACAAACTCGGTGGTAATGGCTCCACGAGGGTCAAGGTGTGAAGTTAAGATTGGACTTTCTGAGTCCACACGCAGCGTGATGGTGGAGGAGCAGGTGTCTTTGCCTTGAAGCAACGCGCCTCCGCTACTTCACTTGATTGCTTCAGAAATTAAATGAGATCACTTACCTTGCAAGAATACGTATTGTGCACGGGGTCCACGTTAATGATTTCGTCTACGGTGCCGGTTAATACTATGTTGGCTTCCTCTTCCCTGTCCTCCAAGTCTTTCTCCGGGCAACTTGCGGCGCAGCGGTGCCACAGAGCCACGAGCAGCCCCGCCAGGAGCAGCGCTGTCCTTCCGGGCCGGAGTGAGCGCTGGGACCCCATTACCATCACGCGGAGGTAACCCAAAAAGTAAACTTAAAATTCTATACCTAGGGTCGAGAACAAACTCCAAACTCTTTCGAGTTTAAATGTTGCACCGAACCTCCTTCCACAACTTCCCTTCAGGCTACCAGTGGCTCTCACTCTGCAGCCTGGTTCCCCGCATCTGCAGCCCTGATCAAAAGTCCCTCACTGCCGCCGCCGGCTGGAAGACCAGGAGGGAAGAGAGGAAGGAGGAGGAAGGGGCAGGGATCTGTCTTTCTCCAGGAATGCAACTGCACTTCTTTACCCCCCCCCTAACTCTCTCTCTCTCTCTCTCTCTCTCTCTCTCTCTCTCTCTCTCTCTCTCTCTCTCTCTCTCTCTCTCTCTCTCTCTCTCAAACACACACACACACTCTCTCTCTCTCTCCCTCTCTGACTATCTCTCTCGCAGAACACAGATTCACAGTGACGCTCCTGGATTTGCATCCGATCTGAATTGCTGATCCCACAAGTGAGGGTGGGTGGCGGTGAGTCCGAGACGGGGGCTGGATTGTTTGGAGAAGGTGGCTGTCCAATGCCGCCCCCAATCGGGCAGACAAGGTCCCTACCTAAGGTCCCACTCAACAGGAGCAGTATGGAATCAGGCGTGGGAGCCTCCATTTACTGGAGGGTGGGCTGTACTGTAAATCTGACATCCATTAAGGTTCACTGCGTAGGATATGGAGTGGCATCCAGTATTTCTATCTTACAAAAGATCTGGTAGTGGAAATATTTAATTTGGCTTTACTTAACCATTTGTCAGTTTCATGTGGTTGAAGAAGAGACGACAGTTTGCTCTGTCATTTCAAAGTGAAAGAAAATAGAGTTTGACACTGTTTTTTTTAATGGTCAAGGATCTTAAATGTTTTTATTATCACTTCACCGCCAACAGCAAACAAGGACACATAAACAAATATGCTGGTCTGTTAAGTAGGCCAATAGCAGCAGGAACAAATGAGTTTAAACCCATTGGTCCTGCGCTTTGGCACAATATCAGTGGTGAGCAACAGGACTTCATTTGTAAGAGGATGGCTCAGGTCGAAAACAATGGAAAGAGTTTCCTTTCAAAGTCTAGATGTCATACAGGTGATTCAGGCAATTTAAAGACAAGCCTGTAACCTTGCTACAGACTTTAACAAGACCATGCAGCCAATTTCTATTTGTGAAACTTATTGACCCAACCAGCAGAGAAACGAAGGTGGGCACAGATTCAATAGAGTAAAACGTTTTCAGAAAAGTGCTATCTACCTGAAAAATACAAGATTTTGCTATAATAATACATACACTGGTGTATTTTTTGTGCACACCATCAAAGGTCAGGTCAATGAACTTGACTGCCTGTCACTAAATATGGAACAACCCAGGAGATGGCTGCAGGATTCTTCACAAAATCTGTCTTCATCTCCTTGGTTTTATGTTCATGCTTTAGGACCCAGACCTCAGATGGTTTAGGAATAACTTCACCAACAACTTTCATGATATACAAATGTCTCACAGTTCTTCTCAACCCAGTGTGTCCAATGATTTGTTCTCCACTAATTATGCAACCCAACTAATCAGTCACTTAAGTAATAAGTAAAAGATCTTTTCAGAACCAGATAATCCATTTTCCTTTGCAACTTTGTTTCCCAACCCTTTTCATCTTTGCAACTCTCAACAATAGGATGATTTGTTTCCACTCAGGTAACGTATTAGTCTTTGCATCCCCAAGTCATTGTCAGCAAAGTAACATCTCCTCTCATCTTTTCAATGAGATGTCTGTGTTCTCAATTATCCACATCATGGTTATCCAAATCTGTTCAAATCAGTACAGTGGACTTTAAGATCTTTTCAATGGCTGTATGTAAAGAAAATACTTGCATTGCATTTGATGTGAATGCAGCTCTACATCACCAGTCTTTTGTTCAGTGTAAACAAACAGTGTAGAGAATAATCTTGTTTGCAGCACTCTTGTGTGATCACTGTGTGGAAAGGGCTCAAGAAGTGTGTAGTTTGCACCAAACTCCTCAACACAATGGTGTAATAAGCAGCCAAAGAAGCAGATGTCGTCAAGGGTTGATGGAGACCAAAGTGAGCTAAGAGAAGGTTGAGAATAGGGGTTTTCATGTATCTGTTGGCCAGAGACTTTATGAGGTGGTCATGTCTGATTGCACATAGGTAGCCTTCTTGGTCTGGGAACCTTTGTAAAGGTGATACTTGATCCCAAAGGGTTAAATAAAGGTTAAATAATCAACTGTTTTCTGATACATATATGATAACACCCGTGTAAGGCAATATTTAGCATTTATATTAATGCTAACTGCACATCTTCACCCCAATAAAGGGCCAAAAATGAACAAGTGTACTTACTATCTTTTCTTATTTTTTATTTTTAAGTTATCTTTGAGACAGATCTGTCTTCAATGTCAATGAATCTCTTTAAATCAAATGTTTAATTTAAATATTATTAGTATGATAAGTAGTAGTAACAGTTGTAGAATTTTTTTTTTGTTATTAGCTGTGGCCAGTGTATAAAACAACAAGCGTTTGAAAGTCCATGTATAACAGCTTAGCAGCCTCATAGGCAGATGCTACTCATATCATTAAAGTAAATTGGTCCTGTGTAAATATAAAAATGTTACCATATGTCTATTTTTTGAGGCTCCTATTTAAGAACAGGCAGTGCGTAAATTTCCACTCTTCAAAAGCTGTAATTTTAACTACCCTTCTATTCCTGGGAAAATGACAGGCTTGACTATGCTCAGTTGCTAGAGAAGATATTTGGAGAAATTTGTTCAAGTAGGCCTCAGCACTGACAGCTGAGTTAACCTGACAAGACAAGTGTGGTTTGAATTAAAATGATACATTCGTCACGTCCTCTCATCCATTTCTATACAGCAGAGGGAAGGATCTCATTTGTGACAGCAGACTGACAGCTTTTAAAAACGTTATTAGCTTCTACATTTGAACAAATTTTATTTTAGACTATTATTTAAACAATAGTACACAGTCAGTCATATCCAGAGTAAGTTATTTTGCAATCAGGTTTGTGTGTGTGTGTATGTGTGTGTGTGTGTGTGTGTGTGTGTGTGTGTGTGTGTGTGTGTGTGTGTGTGTGTGTGTGTGTGTGTGTGTGTGTGTGTGTGTGTGTGTGTGTGTGTGGGTGGGTGTGTGTGGGTGCGTGCGTGCGTGCGTGTTTGTGTGTGCACTTGCATGCGTGCGTGCGTGCGTGCGTGCGTGCGTGCGTGCGTGCGTGCGTGCGTGCGTGTGTGTGTGTGTGTGTGTGTGTGTGTGTGGCCATGTGTTTTTGGGACAAAAAGCCAGCTATATTTACTTCTCAACACACTAATTACAGTATAGTGCACAGAGATTAAAATTAGAATCTCTGTTAAAGTTAAAGTTTTAGATTGAAGGCCAATCATCATCATTGTATACTTAAAGTCATTTTTTTAGAATTTTTCTGGTTTTCTGTCCCAAACATTTGGTTCTAAACCTTTTGCCTGTCTTTCAGGCAGTTGCTTCACCTCTTGTAAACTCTTTGCATACTGCCGGATTATCAGCATGGATTGGACAGAAAGTCAGTTACTGACTGGTAGCAAGCAGAGTGGCTAGGAGCATGTAAGTAAATAATCAGGTATTTACATCAGGTATTAGTGGAAACCAAAATTAGATAAACATAGAGTCACTTGAATCAGTTAGGCGCAAGTAGTGACTACAAGTGAATGCAAATATCCTTCCATGCTTCTTGCATGTCAGCTGTTTGCTAACATGTTTACCACATGGAAGCAAATAGAGGTGGGGCCCCATGGATATTGGGCCAAATAAAAGTCCCCTCAAGAGCCTTACAAGGGTCTTACAAAGCAAATCAACCCCACAATGATTTCATTTAATTTTGTGATGTATAAAAAGTCTGAGGATTGGGGCGAAGAGCACCATGCTGTCGACTGCCAGCCAATCCATACCGTCCCCTATAGTTTCCTCGGCGGGTGGTGAGTCTACCAGAGGTTGACCCCACCTCGTCCTTTCGGGCTGAGCCCAGCCGGGCCCCATGGGCGCAGGCCGGGCTTAAGATTTTTATTTTATTTTCAGGGAAAACTCATCGTATGTTACACTTACAAATACAATTTAAATATCAATAAATTAAAATAATTATGAAAACAGATCAAAAGTGCCCAGGTTGGGGTCGCTGATTCATTCATTTATTAAATTTCCAAACTGCTTTTGCAGGTCATGGAGGTTGCTGGAGCCTGTCCCGGTGGAGAGGTGGGGAGACGCTTCAGACAGGTTGTCAGCGCACTGTGTAGCCACACGTAAGACAAACAGCCTCTCGTGTACACGCTCACACTTATAGACAATTTGGAACCAACCAATACATGCACTGAATGTTTTGAAGGTAGGAGGAAACCTGAGAACCCGGGAAAAACTCATGTAAACACAAAAATAACATACAGACCCTGCACAGAAAGGATTCAAACCCGAAACCTTTTTGCTGTGAGATGACAGCACTGCCATTCCGCCACCACGCTTACTTTTTTAAATTTATAGCTTATTGTAGTTTTGCACGGTCTCTGCTTTGCATAAAATAATTTGTAGTAAAATTGGCATCAAATGTTCACAGTATTTGTACCACTATTTTCTGGAGTTCCATATACAGTAAAGGTAATATTGCAGATGTGTTTACTAATTATTATTATTATTTTACAAATACATTTGTAAAATCTAATGTGCAAACACTCAAGGTGGACATCACTTTTAATATAAATTTTTTAACCCATTTTTGTATCAGACAGACTTTACTAAAACACTAAACATCTCACAATTTGAAATGTCCCAGGGCACCCAAACGTCACATTCTGCTCTCTCCAGATAGCCCTCCTCCTCCCACAAGTATTTGAACACAAAAGCCCCACAAAATAAACTATCTACAACATGTTTGAAGATTTCATATGCTCTTTAGTGAATCAAAGCTATGGCAGACAGCTGGACATTAAGAAGAAGTACTGGAAGAGTACTGTATTCAAAGGCATAGGTATAACTTTGCCTCAATGTTTTCTCTCACCATAATAGCACAGTACATCAAGACCACAAAAAAAAAGAGAAAAGGAATCAACTGGACTTGCTTTAGGTTGATTGAAGACATTTCACCTCTCATCCAAGAACCTTCCGAAGACGTCCAGTTGATTCTTTTTTTGCTCTTCTTGATTTACCTCGACCTGGATGACCGAGAACTTACAGACACATAAGTATATTTTACATTCTGTGTTGTTAAAATTTGTTCCTTAAGAGCAGAAACTGTCTGAACAAAGCTAGTTGGTCTATTTAAATTAAAACAGTCAAAGTAGGGTGCAATTTGCTTTAAAAACTGGGTCTTGCAGTGTCATGCTGCTGTTGGCTAAAAAAACCACTAAGCTTTGCTGATGAAGTCTTTTACTGTAATTTATATTGATGAGTCATGTATGTTTATGGCTTGAAGCCCATCGCAAATGGAAAGAGTTGATTCTTTATTTAGATGTGTGTCAATGGAAAGAAAGAGGTGTAACCCGAGATTTTGACTTGGTAGCCAAATCCTATGCAAAGCCTTTGGGCTGCATTTTACAGAGAGACAGCTGCATTGCTGCACTGCTGTGTATCACTGCATCATGGTCAGCCAGAGGATCACTGCGCAGTATCAAAAAACAATCCACCTTAGGACTTGTGCTCCAGTAGCGTAAGTGATATCTTAGAGTGTGTGCCACATAAATAATGGACCACTCCTGCTAGGCTCTTTAGCACCTTGACATTTGAGCATGAGCTCTATTTTTAAAAATCCTTTATCCTGATAGCATCTGTTCATTACCTCTGCTGTGTTTTACAAAGTCTAATATATCATGTGCAGGCACATTTGCACTCAGCGTTTCCTAACAAGCAGCACAGACATACAAAACATGCACACACATGCATTTAGACATTCCAACGCTATCAAACAAGGCAGCCATGGCTCTGTTTTTTGTTATTCCAGAGGACAGGCTTAGTTCAATTTATCAGAAATCAGCCTGAGAAGATGCCTGGCATCTATCTGCCTCACACCGCAGACACAGTGTCCAGTTTCCTGCAGTATAGTGCAGCATGCCCTCTCTTTGTTGTTGTTTTGTGTGAAAGGCCTTGCCCTAGAATCATCTGGTAAGGACCCCTTAATTTGGGAATTACAAGTCAGCTTTCTGGTATTTGTTTCTGCATCTGCCAACAAAATATTAAAATACCTTGCTGAGACACCTTTTAGCTCCAGTTTTTGGCTTAAAACAAAATATTCCTGTAATCATACAGAAATGTCTTTACTTTTAATAATGACAAATTATTTTTCAGTAATAAATTAACAACCTATAACCAGCTGTTCCTGAAAAAATGCTTACATTTAAATACAGTAATAACATTGTCATCAACTTTGTTAAATTTAAATTTAATTCAACTAACACATTCAGATTTTTTTTTCTTCAAACATTAAACCATTAAAGAGCTGCTAAGACTCTCTTCTGATCAGATGCAATAACCTGAAACCAAATTGGATTCTCTCAGACTACAATTCCTTTCATATTCATGTGGGAATCTTGTGGGGGAAAAAACATGAATATGTACCAGTACAATGACTGACAGTGAAGCACCAGAGGAATGGCAGCTATTTTCTGGAATGAATATGCTAACATGTAAAGAAAAATTAATTAATCTTTTAAAGATCTGATTTTATTCATTAATCACCTTGAAGATGAGACAGTTACAATCGTCTTGTCTTCTTCAGTCGCTTATCCGAATCCGTGTCACATGTTACGCTGGAGCCTTTCCCAGCTGACAACAGGTGAGAGTCGGGATACACTCTGGACAAGTCGCCAGTTTATCACACAGCCACATAGAAAGACAGACACATTCACTCTCACACTCACACCTATGGTCAATTTAGAGTGACCAATTCACCTAAGTTGCATGTTTTGCTGGTGCGAGGAAGCTGAAGAACCCGGAGAGAACCTATACAGACACAGGGAGAACATGCAAACTCAACACAGAAAGGTTTCAGGTGGAATTGCACCAAGGACCTTCTTGCCTCAAAACAACAACGGTACTCACTGCACCATCGTGCTGCCCTAAGAATGGATTTCATTTATAAAAAAAAGAAAATTATAAATAGCACAGGCAGTACTTAAGAGGTACATCAGAGATCACCATTCCAAATACAAACAGTTTGAAAGGATGGTCAAACACAGGTTCAACAAATAGGTGCTGTCAAATATCACACACTGGGTTTGTGTGTCAGACTTCTATACAATGAAAAGCAAAGGAATGTAAACAGAGACAACTCACTGAAAGCCTTTTTTTTTAAACAGAAATATCAAATGCTCTACGAGTCCTTCTCAAAAAAGTATCATATTGTGATAAAATTCATTATTTTCTGTAATGTTCTGATAAACATTAGACTTTCATATATTTTAGATTCATTGCACACCAACTGAGGTAGTTCAAGCCTTTTTATTGTTTTAATATTGATTAATTTGGCAAAAAAGTAAAGAACCTATAACAAAAATTGTTTTTAATACAAAAAAAGTCAACCTTCAAATAATTATGTTCAGTTATGCAATCAATACTTGGTCGGGAATCCTTTTGCAGAAATGACTGCTTCAATGCGGCGTGGCATGGAGGCAATCAGCCTGTGGCACTGCTGAGGTGTTACGGAGGCCCAGAATGCTTTGATAGCGGCCTTAAGCTGATCCACAGTGTTGGGTCTGGTGTCTCTCAACTTCCTCTTAACAATATCCCACAGATTCCCAAGGGGTTCAGGTCAGGAGAGTTAGCAGGCCAATTGAGCACAGTAATACCATGGTCAGTAAGCCATTTACCAGTGGTTTTGGCACTGTTAGCAGGTGCCAGGTCGTGCTGAAAAATGAAATCTTCATCACCATGAAGCTTTTCAGCAGATGGAAGCATGAAGTGCTCCAAAATCTCCTGATAGCTAGCTGCATTGACCCTGCCCTTGATAAAACACTGGACCAGCACCTGCAGCTGACATGGCCCCCCAGACCATCACTGACTGTGGGTACTGGGTACTTGACACTGGACTTCAGGCATTTTGGCATTTCCTTCATCCCAGTCTTCCTCCAGACTCTGGCACCTTGATTTCCGAATGACAAGCAAAATTTGCTTTCATCTGAAAAAAGTACTTTGGACCACTGAGCAACAGTCCAGTGCTGCTTCTCTGTAGCCCAGGTCAGGCGCTTCTGCCGCTGTTTCTGGTTCAAAAGTAGCTTGACCTGGGGAATGCGGCACCTGTAGCCCATTTCCTGCACACGCCTGTGCAAGGTGGCTGTGGATGTTTCTACTCCACACTCAGTCCACTGCTTCCGCAGGTCACCCAAAGTCTGAAATCAGCCCTTCTGCACAATCTTTCTCAGGATCCGGTCAATGCAGTGTTTTGTGCCACACTTTTTCCTTCCCACAGACTTCCCACTGAGGTGCCTTGATACAGCACTCCGAGAACAGCCTACTCGCTCAGAAATTTCTTTCTGTGTCTTAGCCTCTTGCTTGACGGTGTCAGTGATGACCTTCTGGACATCAGTCAGGTCGCGAGTCTTACCCATGATTGCTGTTTTGAGTGATGAACCAGGCTGGGAGTTTTTAAAAGCCTCAGGAATCTTTTGCAGGTGTTTAGAGTTAATTTGTTGATTCAGATGATCAGGTTAATACTTCGTTTAGATACCTTTTCATGATATGCTAATTTTTTGAGATAGGAATTTTTGGTTTTTCTTTACTTTTTTGCCGAAATCATCAATATTAAAACAATAAAAGGCTTGAACTACTTCAGTTGTGTGTAATGAATCTAAAATATATGACAGTCTAATGTTTATCAGTTCATTACAGAAAATAATTAACTTTATCACAATATGCTAATTTTTTGAGAAGGACCTATATATAGCTGGAGTCCCAATTGTGTGATTAAATATTATACAGATACCGACAGATAGCGTTATAGTTTCCTTCTTTTTTTATTGTTCTTTCTATAAAGGAGGACCCATCTATACTTACTCTTGTCACAGAAAAACTGTCGGAATTTCATCAGATCCTTGTTGAAGTCGCGCAAATGAAATGTCTGTAGCCACTCACTGCACTTTCATAATATAATGCAATTTTAATTTTGTCTTCCTGCAAAGTTTGAATCATTTTGGAAACTATTAGGTCATCTAGTACACCCTAATGCTTGTATAATGCAATATCTAAGTACCAAAATTAAATGTCTTATTTCCAAATGACATCCAACAATGTCATTTGGAAATGTTGACTTATAAGTAGACAGAAGGTTCAGTGGAAATGTTTTCCAGCAGGATACTACATTTCTGCAACTGCAGCACCATTTTCAAAATACAAACTGTTGAGGTGGAGGAGCTGCAGTGTACAGATTTTGTTTAGCTTTCTGACAGTTTGCCAGATGGCCTTCTGCTTTGTGGCGTCAAGTCTAAACAGGAGAGTTGGTTTCACACCTGGTTTTATCCTTATGTATTTAACTGGAATGTCAGATAGTTCAGTGCCCTGTGGAGCTTCTTCCAGTTTTGTTTTTTTTCTCTCAAGCTTACTCTTTCAGAGAGAAGATGCTTTAAGCAGAGCTGACATGTTTCATTTTGTGTCAGTGGTATTGGATAAATACTTACCATGTGTTTGGACTCATGGAGGCCACCTTTTTCTGTCTGTAGCACATACCCACATATTCCATGTTTTTCCATGGTTTCAGATGCACTAAAAACATTGGTCTTGTGGATTTTATTTTTTTCCACCATTATTAGTAACTGTGTTATCTGAATGGATTTCCTCAGATAATGTCGAGTGGACACAAGATAACAGAGCGTCAGAGAGTAACACCGTGTAGACTGTCTGTCTCATTAAAGACAGGGACCCAGATAAGAACCCTCATATCCTCATGTCACACATCGTGACTGTATTGCCTCTTAGAGTTATATTAACTCTGCAACATTGCCACACAAGTGGGTGATGTGAGGAAAAAGTCTATCTCAAATGTTTTTAAGCCCAAAAAGGCACAGATATTGTAAAAATAGTAGTTACAAAATGTTGATTTGAAATGCAATTTGAATGTATAACTTTACTATACATCATACATTTTCTGTCACTTGGTGCACGCCCCACCCCTTCCCCCATCCTATCTTCATAGTGATGTGTCTCTGTGCTCTGACTGGACTGGTCAGGGTGGTGCTCTAGATTTGAAGTCCTCAAGGTTTAGTGGGTTGGCCTGACTGCTTTCTATTGGACTCTAAGGGGCCCTGGGCACTAGTTGGATTCTTCCTGCATGATGCTGGTCCAACACACCATCTTCTAGCAGTACACAGTTTTCAGAGTTGATTGGGTCCACTGGTTGTTGCTGAGTCATTGTTTGGGGTCTACCCTACCACTCTCTGTTTGGTTCTTTGGACTCTTTGGTTTGACTTATTCCTTTGTGGGCATAAACCAGAAGCATAAGTGCAGACAGATATTAAAAATATATGATAAATACATAAATAAACCCAGCTATAAACTGCTCACTGGTCAGGCTGAAGACAGACCTTCTGTGAGTGACAGTGAGTTAGTTTTCATTACTACAGTATAAGTCTGTTCAAGATGCTCTCCATCAATCTGCTCCCTCTCTTGCCCAGCTCCTAGTGCTTTATGTCAAGTGGCCACAATTCACAGACAGCCATTTTTTCTAATGGAAGCTATTCCTTTGTTTCTTGTTGCTCTTTGGCAGGCACTCACTGGAGTCCATTAGGAAATTAATCCACTGTGAATACCTGCCATGACACTGCAGATGAACGGCAGGACGAAAACCTGTCTGATCCCAGATGCTTTAGTCACAGGCTACTGTTGAGCAGATTTTGTATTCTGTACCTGCTGGCTACTTCTGTTATAACAGGATTCATTAGGATGTGAAACTGACGGCTCCCTTTTACAATAAACCACTTAAATGTTAAATCCACAATGACATATTCTGTATTTAACATGTTGAACCCACTTTGGCAGTATGAGCTGTAGGTAGATCAGGGGTGTCCAAAATGTCCACTGAGGGCCATGTACAGAAAAATTTACAAAAGGCTGGGTCACTATTAGAGTTAGCACTTAACAGTTTCTAACATTTTTTTTGTTGCAAAAACAGCACCATCTCAAACCAAATTTTTAGAAAATCAACTTTGAATTAAATTACTCAGTGTTTGGGCTTTTCAACATATGAATGACTAATATGTTTTTGACACATATGATGGAAAAAGCGTTGCACTTTGGGCTGAAGAATGGCTGGTAGGTCTGGAATCAGTTTGGTTGTTGAGATGCAAAAGACATCACAGACATGGCTGTCAGTCATTTTGGTTCATGAGATCTGCTTTTCTTCAGAGTTAACAGAGAAAATGTTTGTTCACATGTATGCTGAGTTGAACAGACTCGTAATTGTGTGTCGCGACACATCAGAAGAAACCTATCATTATCCAAGCTCCAGTAGAAGTCGGGAAGGGAGAGATGCTGTTTTGCATTGAAAGAATCACCAAATTGCATCCCATTAAGTTCTAATTGCAAATTCTCTTCTATTTCTTTTATATCCATAAGGAAATGAGATGAGAACAGCTCGATTTCTTTGTCAATGACAGAGAAGTTAGAGAAGCACTGACTGAATTATGTCATAATAAACGTCATCACAGACACACATTTCCACTTTTTCAAAGAATATTTGGCCTCTGAAAAGACATTAAGGAATTTGGACAACAGCATGTCCCATTTAAGTTTCATCTTGTCGATTGCATCCGATAAAGCGTTAAAAGCTTTAAAAATGTCTGCACCAGTTGTGCCCTTTAGACTCCTGGGATCAAAGGGCTACTCTCCAATGCTCCAAAGTTTTTGTCGAGAAAAATTAACAGCTGTGCAGTGTCTGTAGGGTGGCACAATGGCGCAGTGGGTAGCGCTGTCGCCGCACAACACGGTGGGTCTGTGTTCAAGTCCCGCACTGTGCAGAGTTTGCATGTTCTCCCCATGCTTGCGTGGGTTCTCTCCGGGTTCTCCGGCTTCCTCCCACCTCCAAAACATGCCCTTCAGGTTAATTGGCCGGTCCCAAATTGCCCGTAGGAGTGAGTGTGTGTGTACATGGTTGTTTGTGTGTGGCTCCAAGGCACACTGGCGTCATGCCCGGAGTGTCCCCCGCCTCATGCCCTACGCCAGCTGGGATAAGCTCCAGCTCCCCGTGACCCACTGCGGTGGACAAAGCGGAAGAAAATGGAGGGATGGATGGCAGCGTCTGTATGTACTGTATACACATTTGCACATACACACTAGGAACTGGAGACCAGCCTACGCTTCCCAGAACCCCGACACCTGGTCACAGAAACTCGTTTGGGTCGAGTTTGCTCACAATACTCTTCCGTCTGCTTCCACTGGTTTGTCTCCATTCCATATTGTTCATGGTCATCAACCATATCTGTTCCCCTCCGTTGACTCGGAGTCTTTGGTGCTCTCTGCATTGGCCATGGTGAGGCGCTGTAGGAAAACCTGGGAGTGGGCTCGCCAGAATCTCCAACAGCAGTCCATCATCTAATAAGGAAGCTACAGACCGTAAGAGGTCAACCGCCCCACGTTACAGACGCGGCCAGAAGGATTGGTTATCTACCAAGAACTTACTACTTCGGGTGGAGTCCAAGAAGCTTGCTCCCAGGTTTGTCGGTCTGTTCCCCATCGCCAAAGTCATTAATCCGGTCACAGTTCAGCTGAAGCTCCCAATGTCAGTGCGTGTCCACCCCACGTTTCATGTCAGCCATGTCAAGCCCGTCAGAACCAGTCCTCTTGTTCCTCCGGCCAGACCCCTTCCGCCCTCCCAGTTCATTGATGGCGAACCGGTGTTCACCGTTCGGCGGCTCCTGTCTGCTCACCATCAGGGCCGGGGGTCCAGTACCTGGTCGACTGGGAGGGCTATGGCCCTGAGGAGCGCTCCTGGATTCCGTCCCGGTTCGTCGTAGATCCCTCCCTCATCCGGGATTTTCATGCCGCCCACCCTGACGCGCCAGGGCTTTCAGGGGCCGGCCTTTGAGGAGGGGGGGGGGTACTGTCATGATCCTGTATAAGTATTTTATTTGCTTCCCCATGTTTCATGTCTTGTCTTCCTGTTTTATTTTGTGAACACTCACCCCTGTCTCTGTTCCAGGTTCCTGTCTCCCCTCCTCCCTCCCCATCTGCGTGCACCTGATCCCTGATTGTGTCTCCCGCACCTGTGTTTAATCACCCCCATTAGTTCCCCTTTGTGTCTTGTCTCGTTGCCAGTTTGTTGTAGTTCTTTGCTCACGTTCCAGCCTTGTTCTATAGCTCTTGTCATTGTTATCGTGTTTGATTCTTGCTCGTTTTTCGACCTTGCCTTTTTTCCTCCCGTCTTGGATACCTCTGCCTGGATTGAGTGCCTTTCCTGGGTTACATCAAGGATGAACTGGTTTCTCACAAGGTGCCTACTTCACTGGATGGGGTCATTGAGCTGGCGACCCGGGTTGATCGTCGCATCCAGGTCCGGAGGTGGGAGAGGCGCCAGGAGGCCGTCCGACATCAGTCATCAGCTTCATTGGGCCGGAACTCCCCCAGCTCACCTCACTTGACAGACCGACCGTCGGAGGAGTAAGAGCCAATGGAGTTGGGTCGCACCTCCCTCGCCCCAGAGGAACGCCAACGTCGTCTTCGCTCCAGGCTATGTCTGTATTGTGGGGAGGGAGGCCACATGGTAGCCACATGTTCAGCAAAAGGCCAAGCTCACCTGTAATCGGGGAGATACTGGTGAGCTCAACCAAGATACAGTCTACCCCCCGACCAGAAACCGCTGCTCCAGGTCAGTCTTCTCCTGCCTGAGGGATCCTACTCCTTAGTTGCCCTGATAGACGCTGGTGCACAGGCCTGCATTATCAGCGAAGAGTTGGCTCGGCAACTGAAGCTTAAACGGGTCCCTCTACATCAGGCCGTTCCTGCACGAGCCTTGGATGGACACAAACTGGGCACCATCAGACACCAGACCTCCCCAGTTCCCATGTTACTTTCAGGCAACCACCATGAACTCATTCAGTTCCACATCCTGGATCATTCTGTTCTGCCTCTCGTCCTGGGATTCCCGTGGCTCCGGCGTCACAACCCCCACGTCAATTGGGAGGCTGGAACCATCCTGGAGTGGGGTTTCCTGTGACAGGTTTCCTGTCACATCACCTGCCTTCGTCAAGCGACGATAACTCAGTTGTCCCTATCACCCGCCACCGACCCTCCTGACCTGACCGGGGTTACCCCGGAATATCACGACTTCCGGCAGGTCTTCAGCAAGGCCAAGGCGTTGTCCTTGCCTCCTCACCGGCCGTACGACTGTGCCATCGATCTGCTCCCAGGCACCTCCCCTCCCAAGGGAAGGTTGTACTCCCTCTCTCAGCCAGAGCGACAGGCCATGGAGGAGTACATCAACGCCTCGTCAGCTGCCGGGATCATCCGCCCTTCCTCCTCCCCAGCCGGGGCTGGGTTCTTCTTCGTGGGGAAGAAGGACAAGTCCCTGCGCCCCTGCATTGATTATCGGGGTCTGAACGACATCACGGTAAAGAACAGGTACCCATTGCCCCTAGTGACCTCTGCATTTGAACTCCTGCAAGGGGCCCAGGTATTCACCAAGCTAGACCTCCGCAACGCCTACCATCTGGTCCGCATTCGTGAGGGGGACGAATGGAAAACGGCCTTCAATACTCCTGTGGGACATTATGAGTATTTGGTGATGCCTTTTGGGCTCACGAACGCCCCCGCCGTATTCCAGACGCTGGTAAACGATGTACTCCGGGACATGCTTAACAGATTTGTTTTTGTCTACCTTGACGACATTTTGATTTTTTCCCAGTCTACCCAGGAGCATGTTCAGCATGTCAAGGCAGTCCTCAAGAGACTCCTGGAGAACTTTCACCCACAAACCAACCGCCTCTGTTTCCTGCCCTGGACGCCGAGGTCTCCTGCCCCTCTGCCTCTGCTCACGTCCGCCGCTGCCGTCAGGTGTGGTCCAGGGCCCGCGACACCCTACTCCGCACCGGGGAGTGCTATGCCACCGCTGCTAACCACCGCCGGACTCCTGCACCCGAATATCAGGTGGGCCAGAGGGTGTGGCTCTCCACCCGAGACCTTCACCTGCGTGTGGAGTCCAAGAAGCTGGCCCCCAGGTTTGTGGGCCCATTTCCGGTTTCTAAGATAATCAGCCTGACAGCAGTAAGATTACTACTACCTCGCACTATGCGGGTTCACCCCACTTTCCATGTATCAAGGCTCAAACCTGTGCATGAGAGCCCTCTGTCCCCAGCTCATCCCCCTCTGCCTCCTGCCATCCAAGTG
The DNA here is from genome assembly GCF_040054535.1 of Antennarius striatus. Lineage (NCBI taxonomy): Eukaryota > Metazoa > Chordata > Actinopteri > Lophiiformes > Antennariidae > Antennarius > Antennarius striatus. The sequence continues at coordinate 11,396,670 of NC_090777.1, read as the reverse complement.
GAAGGAGGACCAGTCTACGCGGTCCGTCGCATCATTCGTTCCCGCCACCGGGGTCGCGGACTGCAGTACCTGGTGGACTGGGAGGGGTACGGTCCGGAGGAGAGCTCTTGGGTCCCGGGCCGCCACATTGTGGACCCCCTGATGGTGCGCGATTTCCACCACCAACACCTGGAGCAACCAGCACCTCGGACCCATGGGCGGCCTCGTCGAGAGGAGTCCAAGGGGGACAGGCCTGCATCCAAGGGGGAGGCGCTTGACCCCGGGGGCATGGAGTCCTCGGGGTCCCAGGAATTCTAGCCCGCCTTCCTGTTTTCCCCCACCTTAATCCCCCACCTTAATTTTTGGGACGTCAAGAGCCGTCCCTTGAGGAGGGGGTCCTGTCATGATCACTCCATTCCTGCAGTCTGCTCCACAGTTTCCACTGTCCCACCTCCCAGCCTGACCACACCTCCCGCTGATCACCCACAACTACAGCCCATCTGCAATCAGTACGGTATTTAAACCCACGTCTCATACTCAGCCAGATTGTAATCGACCCATGTCTTACTCTCCAGCGTGCTACTCCGGATTGCCTGCCCGAACACGACCCGTTTCGTCTCTGGACTCTGCCTCTCGTCTGCCTCCCAGCCAACCTACCCGCCCTTCGTCCACGGATTCTGCCTCGTCTCTCTGTGCCGGTAAACCTGACCCTCGCCTGTCCCACGACTCTGCCTCCTGTTCCAGCCCCGGTAAATTGGCTAGCCTTCCGTCCCTTGACCTCGTCTCCTGCCTGCTCCCTTTCTCTGGAGGGATCCTTTGTGTCTCTAGCGTGCTCTGCTGGCCTAGTGGTTACCTGCCTGCCTGCCGCCTGGGAGACCCAGGTTTGATTCCCACTCCGCCCGGCCTGAAAATAAACCTTGTTGAACTTACTGCTGTCTTGCCTCTTTGTGCTGCACCTGGGTCCTGTTCACACCCTGTGACAATGCTGCTGTATTAATGAGTTTTTATTGACTACAGGTAGCTCCATTAGTGGTGAAACTGAGAATCATAATTAATGAATTGCAAATTTCACATACGGGCCATATTTTATTATAGTCCATACAGTACAGCTATTGCCTGTGGGCCAAATGTGGCCCACAGGCCATAGTTTGGACACCACCAAGGTAGATAATTGTAGAAATGATAAGTGATGCCTCTGTGGAGCTCAAGGTAAAAGTTTTCAGTGGTGCACTCTTCTATTAATGACCTTTTGATAGATAGGAGCTCAGTTACAGGGGAGAGCATTATATTCAGAGATTGGACCTAGGTTTTTGTAAGTGTTTAATCTACTGTATATGTCTGACCGAGGGAAGGGGGTATGATCTATAGTTTAACTCTGCTGGTGTATGTGTGTGTCCTCTCCTTAAGGGATTTGATCATTGTGCCAAAGACAAAATACGGACTATGTGATAAGAAAATGCAGCGTCATCGCAGCTTCCTTTTTTGCAGTCATGGTACAACCCAAACTGACTGCCCACTTGCATTAGCTAATTGGATACTCCATTGTCCCTCCCACATTGTCACCAGCCAATTTAATTAGGACAAGCACTTAATTGTACTGTTATTGATGACATAGACTCACCAGTATCAATAAAACTATATCTGTCATTGATTAATTATGAATCCTACAGATCCACGGATTAGTCATCTCTCTATAACAAAACAAACAGCCCATTGTGTACAGACTGTTGTGGCATGACCTGCATGGTGCTGAAGCTAAAATGTGCTGCATCATAGTTTGAGTGGGCTTCATGAGTCATTGACAAAATTTTTGTGTAGATGAATGGTAAACATCATCATATTCCAGTTTGGGAGACCTAAGCTTCATTCCAAAAATGTTTTCTTTCTGTATGCCGCGTTCATGCTACACAGCATTAAAAGCCCCTTCAAAACCCAATGCTGTAGACCATCAACTCGGGATCTGTGATGCTACCTGACATCTAGACACAGATTTCAGATTTTTTTTTTTCATTCCTCCTCTTCTATGATCAACAATGTCCACCAAAACTATCTTTAATAGGAGCATAAATGGAAGTGCTATACCTCTCTTAACTTTTTGAACTGAGGAAGGAATGATGGGTGATATCATTTGGGGGGTATGGGTGAATGGGGGGCAGGGTAATTTTCAAGACTTTTCCTGAAAACATCACTTAAAATGACATTGTCTATTAACGTCATTGTCGGCCAAAACCCACTGAAACTGCCAACATTTTAGGTCATGAACCTAAAGGATTGCTTAGATACCTTCACTGTCAGTTAGTCATTAAATGGGGACTATTTCTATTCAGAGACAAACGTCTAGAGGAGTTGTAGGTATTCCTTAGGCTACCGAGTAAACCGAGTCATGCCATCTGGTGCAATACTCCTAAAAGTCTGTAGAGAGCAGCTGTCTGAGTCATGGACATGGACAAAAGGAAATCTGACTTTCCTTGAAGTATTACAAGTAAAGTTGTGGATTTAATGATTTATTTATTATCAGTTACATTTAAACAAATGTGAATTACGTCTCTTTTCTATTAGTTTTGAAGGATTTTTCCAATCAGCTTTTCTGATTAGCTCCATTAGCTGTTGTATGCTGTACTTCAACTTCTCCCAATGTAAATTCATTGCTTTGCATGAACATATTTTTAAAATTGCTCAGCCAGTACTTCTGGTATAACACCTGAAATGTTGCTTGTAAGCACTCCTTTTTTTGGTAGCATGTTGCACGAGATGTAGCATGACATTTTCTTCATCAAAAATTATAAATGCGCTCTTTGACTGATTTTAATCTTTTGCCATCAGCACTATGCTAATGGTTGTCTGTGACCATTATTCCTACTTAGCTAAATTAGAACTAAATCTAGTGTTTCCCTCATGCTGAAATAGGCAACTAGTTTTATGAATTATAAATGGTGAACCAGTGGGCCCACTATCACAAAGTGAAGCCATCCACATGTCTTTTGCCTGTGCAGGTGGATACATACATTCAAACTACAATACAGTACATTGCTGGATTGGAGCCAGGTAGGAGAGGAGAACCGCCCTCCGCATCTGGAAGCAGATGTTACCTCATGAATGCTAACCCAGGAATCTGTGACTCACACCAAATCCCTCCTTGAAAAAACCTTTGAGAACCTTAAAGAATGTAGTTGGGAAGAATATTGGGGTGGTGGAGGTAAATCTTGATGTGCAGGACAGAGTGCCGGAAGGGTGAAGGTGGGAAGGATTAAGGGATTGGGTGGCTAGTTGATGACTCAACTCCCCACTCCTCCAATATGAGATAGAGTTCCAACCTAGGGAGAAATATTTTAAAAGTTGAGTGAAGAGGTGAAGAGGCAAAGCAGAGAATAAACAGGAGTGATGTCAGGAATGAGAGGCTCGATTGATGAAAGCACTTCCAACATGTTTTCTGTCCCTGAGCAGAGGAGGCCGACTGCCTGTTAGGACAAGAGCCTTTTGTGGTTGCGACTGAGCATGCATTTGTGATCTCAAGTGGCTTCATGTGCGTGTTGAAGTCAAGTGACTGCATGTGTGTTTCATCTGCTTAAAGCAAACCCTCTGTCTATCTGTTCCCTGGTGAGAATTCAAGTTTAAGAAGCAGGTGAGCCCTGCCGTGTAAGGGAGTTAATATCTCATCTGAGAAATATGTCTTGTTCAGCCAGGCCTGCGAGAGGGAGAGGGGCCCTCAAGTGGAAAAAAAATGGGATCTTCTCCCCTTCCCCAATGTTGCTACATTTCAACCCCCCACCTCTCTCACTCTCTCATTTTCTCCATGTAAAGTGCTGTCAGGCTGTTAGGGTACTTCTGCTTCTCCTCCCACTGCAAACCCACAACACACACACACACACACACACACACACACACACACACACACACACACACAGAGTTCCACACTCATGTACACATTTGGACATGCACACTGCTGAGTGCTGATTAAGGCATCAACCTGATCGGTGCATAATTCAGGTTACATAACTTTGCATATTAATTACCAAATCATGTTAGTTAAATTATTAAATTAATCATTAAATGACATTCTGTTCTCTATTTCTTGCAACCATAATAAGCTTACGCTTTTTGAATAACAAAAAAGGGGTCATAATTTGCTTCACTAATTGTCATTCAAAAGCGAATTAATTAATTATTAATTCATTTGAAATCCTGGGACAAAGACTTTGATTTCCTTAAATACAGCATTTAGCGAACACATTCATGGTCAGAATTTAATTGACTGAAATGAAATTGTCTCGTCTACAAGAAAATGGACGGATGGATGGATTAGAATTGAAGTCCTCTTTATAGCAAGACTTCTCACTGCTTGTCCATGACTGTAAACTTTTTACAACAGTTTTTAAGTACAGTGGTACCTCTACTTACGAATGTCTCTACTTACAAAATTTTCTACTTACGAAATTTTTCAGCAGGAAAATATTTCCTCTAGTTACGAAAGGAATTTCTACTTACATAAGGTAAAAATACAATATCGGCTGATACTTGCTGTTCCCACAGGCTCCTGAACGCAACATTCTCATAGCTGCTCTGCCATTGGCTATTACCTAGTATCTTCCTGGCATCCCATTGGGTAAGAGGGACCTCTGTATGGAGCTAGATCGGTGTTTATGCAGTTTCCTCGTCATTCGGCTCTCGTCCTGTGAGGTGTTCCGATAGTTTTGCGCAAATATACTTTATTAACTTTTTGAGTACGTATTCGCTATGGACCCCAAGAAAGTGACGGAGAAAAGAGGAAAATAAATGACGAAGAAAAGAGTTTTTTTGTCCATACAAACAAAGCAAGAGATAATATAAAAGCATGAAAAAGGGATGCGTTTGGTTGATCTCGCCAAAGAATATGTCTGTAATGCATCTACAATCGCCACGTTATTAAAACAAAAGGAAGTTTAAGGCATCGCGTTGGAGAAGTTCAAAAGGAGGACTGGAGTTCACTCTGTTGTTCGGCATGGTGAGATAGGAGCGTATGAACCAGAGGGCAAAAACTGAGGACAGCAGTTAAAAAGTAAATGACCATCATTCTTATTCTTTACTCTATTCTTTGTTTTTTACATTATGCACAACTCTCATTTATTGTGTAATAATCTAATTTTAACATGTATTTGTTACATGTTTTGATGCATTTTTATGCTTCATAAAACATTTATGTCAGAATATTGGGGGGGCTTGGAAGGCATTTGCATCAAAACGCGTCTCTACTTACGAATTTTCTCCTTACGTAATTTCTTCCGGAACCAATTAATTTCATAGGTAGAGGTACCACTGTAGTTGACTTTGATTAACATTATTCACGCGTTTATAGTAACAATACTACCTGATGGGCTGACGTTTCAAATCAGCCAATATATGAATGTGTCAATGAAATGGTGTAAAAAAATGTTTTTGACAATGTGATGATACAATTTTTAAAGGACTAATATGTCCTTCCGCATTGCACTGGCATGCCGCCTGGGGTTGCCCCCGCCTCAGGCCCTCAGTCAGCTGGGATAGGCTCCAGTTCCCCGGGACCCACCACAATTGATGAAGCAGTTGACGATAAATGAATGAATGAATGAAAATATGTCCTTTAAAAATATGTATATGTCTATCCTGTGCACCTGTGTAGATGGTCTTGTGACATGCCTTGTTGTTATACTTAACACGTCCTGCCTGAATACCTAGGAGAAAACTTTAGACATGCATCAGCCCAGGACTCAGGAGACCAAAAAAAAAGATGATCAGTTCTCCACATGTTCCACAATTGGCAACATCAGCCCTATTTATTTATGTATTTATTCATTTATTTATTTACTTATTTACTTAGTTAGTTAGTTTATTTTTTCCCCGGACATGTTATTATAACAAACTTCACACCTTCATCACATTTAAGACATCAACAACAACATCCGGAAAAAAAGGACTGACGGGTAGAAGCCAATAGGCCAGTGAAATGTCTCCCAGACACTATGTGCCGGAATCTGTGAAAGAATGGATGAAGTGCTTGCCTAAGGAAACATATTTCACATCATGACCTCAAGATAGACAGATAGATAGATAGATAGATAGATAGATAGATAGATAGATAGATAGATAGATAGATAGATAGATAGATAGATAGATAGATAGATAGATAGATAGATAGATAGATATATAGATAGATAGATAGATAGATAGATAGATAGATAGATACTTTATTAATCCCAGAGGAAATTGTATATATCCACTGCTCAGGCATTACATAACAAATAATACTGGATAAACACCAGGAGAAAAAGAAACACTGACATCACAGGACATACCACAAGACATACACTACACTAACAGACAAATCCAATCCAAAGATGGTATAAATGTCAAAGTAGTTACTAATCATGGATCTGTTTAATGTTGAAAATACTTTTGACATTTAGGGTCCAATTTCCTACAACTGACAAATAAGAGGATGTGTGTCTAATTGGTGCTTTGCACTGTGGTAAATGTCAGACGTGCTGTAGAGCTGCATGCCACCACACACAGGTAACTGCCTTTCATCAGTAGGAGTTGGCTGTTTACTGGAACCACGTCCCCCCCTTCAGGCAGAAATTTAATCATGGAATAAAGACAGTCAAGATGTACTGTCCGTGACAGTACATCTTGTGAGGATGTACTGTGAGGATCTTAAAACTCTACCCAAAATCATGAAGCAGAACTTGGTGTCAGAGGTTAAAGTTGCACTCTGTGAGCTTTAGGTTTGGTGGCCCGAACGTGTTCACGCGGACAACGGCGCCGTGAATCTGCTGTGAGTGAACTGCGCGCTCACCTCTGCGCAGCCTGGTCGACGCAACCCGACGTCCGTGAGGATCTCTGTGTGCGTCCTGCCGGAGGGGGACGGCTTAGCGTAGCAGTACCGTAGCTAACCAAACAGTAACCGATCCTAGCCCGGTGTTTGTGCAATGAGAAATATTCCGCGAAAGCTGATGAGAAACCAAGTGGCCGATATACTAACATAAACACGTAAGTTACACAAAACGTCTTTGTTTTCTCGCTAATGGTGTGTCACACCAATCGATCCAAGTTTAACCTTAGCATTAGCTGGCTTTTGCAATGCACATACCAACACGACACATTGTAAGATTGTCGGACTATCCGTAACGGTTACTTACCTTACGTACAACATATTGTTGTCATTTTATTGTTTTGGACAGAAAGATGCATTTATTTCTTGCTTACTTTCATTCGTCAGTTTGGTGGGCTGGTGAGCAGCCAGTGGGGAGATTTGGTTCACTAACATTAGCAGACTTGGGCATGTAGCTAGCTGTAGCATCAGCTAACAACAACATTGCCCCGTGTAAACAATCACATTGATTCATTCCAAGTTTAATTATTACATGGTTACATTGCATTTTCTGCGTCGTATTTGTATAAACAAGAACGAGTTAATGAAAACGTATCCATTTATATTCACTTCAAACAGATCAGGCCATCCAAATGGTGATCATGTCAGGCACAGCCACTGTGCTGCAACAGTTTGTCAGCGGGTTGAAGAGTCGAAATGAAGATACCAGAGCAAAATCTGCCAAAGATCTACAGCATTATGTGACTACAGAGCTCAGAGAGGTAACTGCAACAGAACACATGAACGTACAGTATAATGGAGAGCTGTAGCAAAAAAAACAAAACGTTTACACTCCAAGAAGAGGGTCTGAACCCACGTCCAACCAGTATTTTAAAAAAAAAATTAGGTAGGGTTCATGAGGAATCCAGTCACATTCACTTTGCTGGACTCTATTTTTCCAACATACTGATTTTGTACCTTCTACAGCTAAGCCAAGATGAAGCTACTACGTTCTATGATGAGTTAAACCACCACATTTTTGAGCTGGTATCCAGCTCAGATGTGAATGAGAAGAAAGGAGGGATCCTTGCTATTGGTAAGTTATAAATACTTTATATACATATGTCGTTTACACAGAGTATATGTGAAACAATACGCTCTTAATAATTTATTTCAGTGAGTCTGATCGGAGTTGAGGGAGGCAATGCCACCAGGATCAGCCGCTTTGCAAACTACCTCCGCAACCTGCTCCCCTCCAGTGACCCCGTAGTCATGGAGATGGCCTCTAAAGCCATGGGACATCTCTCTATGGCGGGGGACACCTTTACTGCTGAGTATGTAGAGTTTGAGGTGAAGAGAGCCCTGGAGTGGCTGGGAGCAGACAGAAACGAAGGCCGGCGTCACGCTGCTGTAAGTGAACTGCAAACAGCACAGTGTGTATTGTTTATTGTTAAAATACCTTCACATCTTTTGGTGTCTATGTGTGATGGGATGAGGGAACTGGAAAGTTTAAGACAGACGTTTATATGTCATTATACATAAAACAGGGTTTCATGGACAGCGTGATGAGGAAATAACTTGTTTCTAAAGCAGGAAAAATAAGTAGTTATTCTTTAAATTCATTCAGCCTTGTGGCTTTCTAAGATTTAATGGCAGCCAGCAGTAGAATAGTAACGATGAAAACATTACGTTAAGGCTTTTTTCAACGTGAATTTGCTCTCTTGGGCAATTTTCAGTGACGTGGAGTTGGTTTCACAGATGATCCATAATGATTTTCAGGAAACGACTGATGCTTTGTTGGTAGTTATGTCTGTGAAATCAGTTGAAATTGTATTGAAGACAACATTCAGGACATATAGGAAAACAACCTTGCTCATGTCAGCTAATCTGATTAACACCTTCTTCAACTTTACACTCATGAACTGTCATGATGTCTCGTTCAGTCATGTGTCTCTGTCCTGTCCATCTTCAGTCCATATTCACTTAACACAGAGCAGCACGGATAACAAGAATCCAAACAAGCCGACAAATTGTCCACAAACAGAAGAAATTATTCCGAATAAAACTGCAGTGTCTATCATTCTCTAATTTGGAGACATTTATGCCACATATGCTAACATTAAAGTGACATATGCTAAAATTAAACCTCTTAATGGTTTTATTGTCATCACGTGTTCCTAGAGTACTTTTGTCTTTGTAGAATGATTTTCTATTATCCTTTTATTAACCTGACTGATGGTCAAACAGGCCTTTCTCTCGTACCACGTTGAAGCTAAATGTAAAAGTTTCTTCATATTCCCAGCTTTCAGTTTTATTTCATAATTCCCACAAAGATGGGGATAATTATGTGTGGCAGCAGATACAGGTTTTCTGACTTGAATACTGAAGTACTGAATATGTTAAGAAGTTCATCTTATCATACGGCATTGCAATATATTTCCAGTAAACATTTTAATAAATTAGCATTTAGAACATTTATAGAACACAATAATGTAAGTCCTGGGTTACAAATGAATTTACAGAAGTGATATGTGTTTCCATTTCAAAGAAGCGAACCAAACTTGGGACATTTAATGAAGAGTTCTGATGGGATGTTCTGCTTCTTTCCAGGTGTTGGTTTTGAGGGAGCTAGCTGTGAGTGCCCCCACCTTCTTCTTTCAGCAAGTGCAGCCTTTCTTTGACAACATCTTTTACGCGGTATGGGACCCCAAGCAAGCCATTCGAGAAGGCGCTGTGTCTGCACTGAGGGCTTGTCTCATCCTCACCACACAGAGGGAGACTAAGGAAATGCAGAAACCACAGTGGTACAAAGTAAGACATTCCGCTCTTGATGATTTTTGTCAGAACACACTGCATTTTGCAGGAGAAAACCTAAAACAACATGAATGCCTGTATCTCTGACAGCAAACTTTTGAAGAGGCGGAGAAAGGCTTTGATGAGACTCTGGCCAAGGAGAAGGGGATGAATCGTGATGACAGGGTCCATGGAGCACTTCTGATTCTTAATGAGCTGGTTCGCATCAGCAGCATGGAGGGAGAGGTGAGGGCTGAACTTAGTGTGGAAACATCCTCACATGTACAAGTGAATCATTCCTGTCATGATCATGTCTTTGTCAGCGCATGCGTGAAGAGATGGAGGAGATCACACAGCAACAGCTGGTCCATGATAAGTACTGCAAGGAGCTAATGGGCTTTGGAACCAAGCCCCGCCACATCACACCCTTCACCAGCTTCCAGTCTGTGCAGCCGCAGCAGTCCAATGCCCTCCTGGGCCTGCTGGGCTACAGCACGCCTCAGGGCTTCCTCACCTTTGGAGCCGCCCCAGTGCCTGCCAAGAGTTCACTGGTGGAGAGTCGCTACTGCCGTGAGCTGATGGAGGAGCGATTTGATCAGGTAGATTTGAGTTAGTAGTTGCTTATCTGAAATTCGTATACTATATATCAATATTTTTTGTAGCTCTATACAATTATGTCATTATGTTATTTGAGTTTTGCTTTACAAACTCAAAGCATTCTTATTGTTTCAATATATCAGTCATTAGTTTAGTGTAATCTATCACCAGAATTAGATGATAAAGCGAGCTATTGTAGTTGGCTTTGAATGTTTGGAATTGATTGTAATAAATTTGAAATGTTACAATTCCTGCTCCACTGACTCGTTCGCAACAGCAGCACAGAGGAAGAGATGAGGGCTAAATTCACTGTGGAAACATCCTCAAAATTACAAGTGAAGCATTCCTGTCATAATCATGTCTTTATCAGCGCACTATCATGTCACTCTCTGGCCCTTACTTAAACTGGCACTTTATGATGAATCTTCAACACTAATTTTCACCTTTTCTCCCTTTTTGTCTGAAAGCAATGATGGCATAATTGGGTGTCAGATTTTTCCTCGTCTGTGAAGCCTATAGGGGTAGTAACATAAATGAAGTGCCTTGGAGTCACACAGTGGGTGTGTAGTTGTGTTATATTATAACACAACTACAGATAGATGTTGGTGGGTTGACTACTTGACACGAGTGCAGTCCTGATACAGGAAAAATCACATCTATCATGTATTCTGTCCAGGTGTGCCGGTGGGTGCTGAAATACAAAACCAGTAAGAACCCTCTAATCCAGATGACCATTCTCAACCTGCTTCCACGCCTGGCCGCCTTCCAGCCACATATCTTTACAGGTGGGAGTAGTTCATGATTAAATGTATGCCTGGATCCGTTTGACTGTCTTTAATGCAGGAATAAGGAGCTGTTCATTTTCACCAGTCACTGTAGCCACTGCCTTCTGTCATCATTACAACAAAGCTCTTTAAAGAGAATAAAGAGATCATCACTATTCATCACCAATATTTCTTGATTTATTTTTGTGGCCTATGTACATTGCTATGTACATTTAACCCTTTGCGATTTTCCTTTAATTGTGCAGACCAGTACCTCTCTGACACTATGGGTTACCTGTTGGCCTGCCTGAAGAAGGAGAAAGAGAGGACAGCAGCTTTTCAGGCTCTGGGGCTGCTGGTGGTGGCTGTCAGGGCAGAAATCAAGCCGTACCTCACCAAGATCCTTGAGATTATCAAGGCTGCCCTGCCACCCAAGGACTTTGCACACAAGTCAGTTTTTAAAAGCATGGTTGTCTCCATCAGTTATAGCTCCTCACTTCTTATACCACACACATTTTGTTGTCAGTGTTGTGAATTATTCTTTTACTCTGACATACTGAGTTAAAATGCTGTAAAAATCATTTTCTCAATCAGATAAGTAATTCTTGTTGGTGCTGTACTCAGTGAAAACCTGTTTCTTTAAAATTCTGCTGTCTGTCCTGTACGCAGGAGGCAGAAGACCATGCAGGTGGATGCCACGGTGTTCACCTGCATCAGCATGCTTTCCAGAGCTATGGGACCCAGCATCCAACCTGACATCAAAGAGCTGCTGGAGCCTATGCTGGCTGTAGGACTCAGGTAGGACACAATGGTCTCATCAGAATGCTCCTTAATATCTTATAGAACATATCTTTACGTCTTTTTGTTGATTTTTGGACTGCTTTTATTCAAATTGCAGTTTTTAAACCCAGAGATTGAGTGTTATGTTTAAAGTTGTATTCACCGATTAACACACACATATTTCCCCTCATCTATAAATGACATCATTGATGATCTGTCTTTGTTTTTTTCTCCGTGTCCTATTAATTTAGTCCTGCATTGACGGCGGTGCTGTATGACTTGAGTCGTCAAATCCCCCAGTTGAAGAAGGACATCCAGGATGGTCTGTTGAAGATGCTGTCTTTGGTGTTGATGCATAAGCCGCTGCGACACCCTGGCATGCCCAAAGGCCTGGCTCACCAGCTGTCGTCACCAAGCCTCACAAACATCCCTGAAGCCAGTGACGTAGGCAGCATCACACTGGCTCTACGGACACTGGGAAGCTTTGAGTTTGAAGGCAAGAATCTTGCACAAAATGCAGCTTAATACTAGTGCTACTCGCTATTACTCTTTTATTTCACAAGAAGCACAGAGAAAGAAAGTGTAAATAGTGGCATTCCCTGAGGAAAACACAGAGCACTATGAAAGGAGTGTGAATGGATTTCTGGGCTCAGTAGGTAATCTGAAGCACTGGATTGTCAGACTTGTGTATTTTAAAGTCATTCCCCTTTGAATTCAGTTTTAACCATATATGTTTATTGTTTGCTGACAAAGGTTACTGAGCATTGTTTAGCTGAAAGAGAATGAAACAAATATATTTAAAAAATATAGGATATACCGGTGCGACTACTTCTAAAAATACTGATGAAACTGCCTTCACTCTGCCACAAATAGCACAAGGTAGCTTCAGCTTTGGATGCCAGTTCACAGCTCGACGTACAAATGAGTCTAACAGCACTTACTGCGTTTGATATGTGGTGCTACAGGATACTCTGTTCAGTATACCAAGTGTAGATGACTCCTTCATATTTTTATGTAAATGAAATTCATTTCCCAGATGGCTTACTTTTTGTTGCCAGTACCTGGTAACAGTACTGGCAACAAAAGTCATGATTCTGACTTGGCTTTTTATTTTCTTGAGGTAGGACTCTTATCGGTCGTGTGAAAATTTGATCGGTGTGCATTATATGTTAAGTTTATGATTAGACATTGAAATTTGAAGGGCGACCATTGCCATGCCATTTAATGAAAATCTGAAAGGTGATCATCTTGTCAGTAAAGTTTTAAGACTGCAAAAACCAAATGTTATTTTTTGGGCTAAGGTTTCTACCTACATTCACAAATGCAAGCATTTTTAATTTATGTTCTTTCAACAGGACACTCCCTCACTCAGTTCGTGCGTCACTGTGCCGATCACTTCCTGAACAGTGAGCACAAAGAAATCCGGATGGAGGCAGCTCGGACCTGCTCACGCCTCCTCACCCCATCCAATCACTTGATCAATGGCCATGTTGTCAGCCAGACTGCTGTGCAGGTTGTTGCAGATGTGCTCAGCAAGCTGTTGGTTGTTGGCATCACTGACCCAGGTAGAAGAATTGTACTTCTTCTTCCCTTTTTTTCATTGATAAATGATGCATCAAGGTCTCTGTATGAAATGCTAGCACAGGTTTTTAAGTATGGGCATTTGGCTCTCAAGAAATATTGCATATGTGGCACAGGAATGGCCATATGCTGTTATCACCCGTGATGTGTTGAATGGGTGCAGAAATATCTCACTTCGTCTCATCCCTCTTTCCTTCTAGATCCGGATATTCGGTACTGTGTGCTGGCATCTCTAGACGAGCGTTTCGACACACACCTCGCCCAGGCAGAAAACTTGCAGGCCCTTTTTGTTGCACTCAATGATGAGGTGTTTGAGATCAGAGAACTGGCCATCTGCACAATCGGACGGCTCAGCAGCATGAACCCTGCTTTTGTTATGCCCTTCCTACGCAAGATGCTCATCCAGGTAGGGAAACCGTAACACAGGACACAGTCTGAGTAGTGTGGTGATTTATTGTTTTGCTTTTTGTGTTAATCGTCTTGTGTGTTTTTGTCCTTAAGGTGGAAGTTTGCTGTGGGATTAAAATCAAATACGTTGACCCCACATTTGTTTCACTGCTAGGTTTGGTACACTAACATGCAAGCTGTGAAACAGTTGTAGCAAAATGACGCCCTTTTCATTATTGAAGTTTAGGTCAGGATTATAATTTTTACAATTGGATCTTGTGGAAGGATTCTGGACAACGCATAAATAATGTGTCAAAGATATTGATGATACGAAGTTTTTTTTAAAGTTACAGTAATTGATTCTACTTAGTTTGATTGTTGAAGTCAAGAAAGTAAAATTAGGGTAGCTTAAGTGAAAGAAATGTGTATTAATCATGTGCCCGTTTTTACACTATACAGTATTATGCTTGAAAGATTACTTGTCATTTCAATTAGTTGCCATTAGAGGGCAGCAAAGGATCTGGTATGCTGTCATACTATTCAGTTTAGTAGCCTGAAATACTGTATGTCTCTGACATTCGTTCGGTGATAGCATTATTGGTGCTCTGACTGAACCAGACCTGGTTTCATGACCCTCTGCTCATGATGACTGCTTTTTTGATATACTCTAGATATTTGACGTGAACAAAAGCATTAAGCGTCCCTTATTGTTATGTAAGATAACATATTCTTTATTGATCCCAAACTGGGAAGTTTACATGTTGCAGCAGCATTCAGACAAACAGAAACAGGGAGAATATGTATTGAAGAAAATTAAGACATAAGGGGAAAAGGAATAATAATAGTATTAAAATATTAGTAATAATAATAATAATAATAATAATAATAATAATAATATAGTAATACCCTAGTAATAATAATAATACCCTAGCAGGGTACAACCAGCATGGGAGGAAACCTGTATGGAAAAAGTTCACTGCTGTTCTCTTGTATTTTCTCCAAGTGGCATTCTTTAATCTTGATCAATGTTCCCTAGGTCACCTACATGGCAAGCATTAAAGTGCTGTAACTTTGAAACTGTTGCTCTTTGTTTTTTTTTTTTCATGATTTGGATTTTCTCCATAAGAACACCACCTGCCTGAGATGTTCACATTTTATTTTGTTGCAGATCTTGACAGAGCTTGAGCACAGCGGTGTTGGCAGGAACAAAGAGCAGAGTGCTCGAATGCTTGGTCACCTTGTCTCCAATGCCCCTCGCCTCATAAGGCCCTACATGGAGCCAATCCTTAAGGTACAACTGCTATATTTTGATTGTTTAATAATACGTCCACGTCTTTTTTAGATTTCAGTTAGTATCAGAAAACAACTGGATTATGCCATCTGTTCCCTCTGATGTAATTGCCTCTAGTGGTGTCATAATGAGTGTTGGGTGAGCCTGAGGACAAGTTTGGAAAAGGGGTAAAAACTTTTAAGGGTGAAACTTCTACTTGAAGCTAGTCCCTACATTAGCCTCTGCTATTATAGCACATTTGAATATGATATGGAACTGGCATCAGGTAACAAAGAAGAATGTGTTAAATTTAAACATTAGATGATTCTGTTCAGCTGTTTCTCCTACGACTATGTCAGTGGTATGACTTAGTTGTAGGAGAGCGGTGCTACACGAACCTCTCAAAACATTATTCTCAGATTTGTAAATTCAGAAATGCAAATTATTTATGAAGAAGGGGAACACTAGAGTTTAATTCACAGAGTTTTTATTTACAGGCTCTCATCCTCAAGCTGAAAGACCCAGACCCAAACCCTGGAGTTGTTATTAGTGTTCTTGCAACCATTGGGGAATTAGCTCAGGTAATGTGATCCTTATTGTTTTAAAATGTATTGCACCATTATTAGCCTGTGTATCAAATGTTTCTCTACCCAGAAAATAGGAACAAAATTGATTGGCCCCTGGCCATCACTTCTTGGATTCTTTTCATTTTAGTGCAAGTGATTTTATTTTGTCTTCTCCGGAGGTTGAATTTTCAGTCTTTTTCACTCTGTCCATGTGGTTCAACAGTCCCCACAGACGAATAAGGAAAACCCAGTTAGGGCCAGACAGACTCTGGATTTCAAACAAAGTGTAGAGATTCTCAGGTTGAACAGATGTTCAGGGTTGACTCAGTGCAGGAAGAGGCAAATTCCCATATGCCCAGGAACCAACACCAGAGAACGTAAGAAAAGTAAGAAAGAGTAGGGAATTCAAAACAAAGTTACAAAAAATAGACTAAAACAGTCACACAAACTTTAAAACACATTGTGTGGAAGTCAAAATGATAGTGATGGTTTTTCATTTTGTTAATATCAAAATGATGCTGTGAACTAATAAATACCCAGTGACACAGGGACAGGGATGAATGGATTGAAAGCAAAAGACACATTTTAGGAACAACTCAAAGTACATCATTGTCATTTAACGGCCTAGACAGAGAAGCTGGTATTTGATCAGGACCCACACAGTGTCTCTTCTTCTGTATGTATGTAGCAGGCTTAGGGGGTGTGTGGTTTGTCCATGTGTCATGATAGACCAGAGGACATACATTCAGATTGTATATATCTTAGTGACAGGAAAGGCCATACATTTGCATAGTTTTGAAGGGTCTCTTGTGACTATCCTGTCAGGTGAGTGGCCTGGAAATGAGAAAATGGATGGATGAGCTTTTTCCAATTATCATGGACATGCTGCAGGACTCCTCCTCATTGGCCAAACGTCAAGTAAGTCACAAACAGGAATATGTCATTCACATGGTTCCAGTTTATATCATCATTATATCCTCAGTACTACTGACAGTTCTGAAAAATATTTTATTTCCTGTAGTAAATACATGCCCAGTTCAGTGAACATAACAGGATAGAATATCTGTAAACATCTGAAGTCACTTGGAAAGCTTTTTGAGATACTTGTATTTCTGGTATGTGCTGTTTAAACAGGATTGAGTGCAATGATCAAATATAGGGTATTTTTCAATAAGGTCCAGCAACTTAACCTGAAATGATGTAGAAAAGAGGTAATAAATGACTTTGGACTCATCTTTGTGTAATGGATTCATTTAATTAAAAAAACAGGTAAATTAATTCTGCCTCTCTATGGGTAGCTCTATGTAAAGTGAATGTGCCTCTGTCTCTCCACCAGGTCGCTCTGTGGACATTGGGCCAGCAGGTGGCCAGTACAGGTTATGTGGTGGAGCCATATCGCAAGTACCCCTCCCTTCTAGAGGTGCTGCTCAACTTTCTCAAGACGGAACAAAACCAGGGCATCAGGAGAGAGGTATGCATGGGTGCCTCAAGCTCAACTCATAAACCCCCTATACCCCACAGTTTGTATCGGCAGCAATTAGAACTCAGCTCTGTCAATCTGCAAGTTATCATGAGGCCAGAATCCTTTCCTGTCAACGTATGCTAAATAAACATGACTTGACTTTAACTCATGAATTATAATTATAAGGACACGTGCTGTGTGAGTTTACATTTTCCTTATAGTAGTAACTTTTTCTTTAGTTGTGATGTAAGTGGTAATTGTCAACTGTTTTTCCCCTGCTGGTAAATTATGACCAGCAACGCCAGGGTCTGTGTTGTGGGTGGTAACTTGTTTCTTTTATCTCATGAATTTAAAATACTGTTAGGCTCACCATCCACAGGCGTTTGTCTACCTGAATATTTACCGGTACTCTGGTTCATTCATTCGTGTCCTGTCATTTTTGATGAAGAAAATCATCTCTACCAGAGATCGACGATTTAGTATCATGCATTCTCCGTCTGCAGACCTGAACGACTGCTTTGAAGAGGACGGCAGCTGTAGTCAGCTTGGATTTATAACACTATATATTGATTCCAGTGGGAACTCAGTCCTAGAATAAAAAACACAACATCCAGAAAGACCTCTCAATCTCATGAATTACTGTATAGTCCACATTTCAGTTGTAAAATTAATTTGTTAAACAGGCTATTTCAGCAAACCTTCACAACCTCAAGGATGTAAAAACATTTTAAAACTGTAATTCAGAAGACAGTTACTGATGTGAGTGCGCTGTGTGTCTCCCAACAGGCCATCCGTGTGCTGGGTCTCCTTGGAGCTCTTGACCCCTATAAGCACAAGGTGAACATCGGCATGATCGACCAGTCACGTGACGCTTCCGCTGTCAGTCTGTCTGAATCCAAGTCCAGTCAGGACTCCGGTAGGCATGTTTATTTCTAGTCACAACTCTGAGGATCAATGTGATGATCACTGGTTAAGCTTCACAATATGAATTAGGTCGGCTGTTTTACTTTGTTTGCTCCTTTTTGTGTCCAGTAATGGGAGTCTTAAGTTCATATCGCAACAGCTGAAAAGTCTCTCAAACCATATGGACCTTTTTACAAGCTCGGTGTGTGGCTTTGGTCATTGGGGACCTTGGGTTTGAGTGTGTGCATGTGTCTGTGTGTGCGTGTGTCTGTGCATGTGTGTCAAAGCCTAGTGGATAGTATTAAATCTATGGTCAGATAAAACAATACTAGCTGGAACCCGTGGAAATTCCTCGATAAAATAATAATATCAGACTTCATACCAAACATATGAAAACAAATGCATTGGTATTATAAACCAAGCGCACCCAATGTAGTCAAAAATCAACGTGGTGACGTAACAACTTTGAGTTGGCAAATCATGGATTGCGCTGGACGGACATTGTGAAGCCGTAGGTGAATGTTAGCAGGCTAACTGGAGAGAAAAATTAAGTAATCGTGAGATTGGGAAAGCTAACGTGGAGAAGAAATTTTAGAGAAGTGATAGTTCCGTTAACTGACTACATGAACAGAACTGTATGTAGTTACTTAAAGACCATTTTTCTCAGATGCACGGGGAGCATTTTCGATACTACATCGATTGTCCCATTGCAAACGGACACCATAGCTGGACAGACTGTTTGTGTTAGTCAGATAGTTTCACTCAGGATTCGTTGCCGTTTTCTGTGTGGTTCCTGCTGTTTGGACTTTCTGCTCAAAAACATGAAAATTGTTGGAACAGTTATGACACTCTGAAATTATGTAAACTGGGAAGTGCATGTATACTTTGTGATGGACAGATGAAGCCACATGAAGCATCTAAGTTTTTCATCCCAATCGGTCCATTGTGGTTCAAAGCTTCATGAGGCTTCATTTGCTCTAGTACGACATCTACTGGATGCTAAAATATCAGTTGGCATGAGTTTGAAGTGTGTGACATTTTGCAGAAAACCTGTGAATAAAACTGTCAGTAAAATAAGGAAGTATGCAAAACATGTATATTTTAGTGATGGCAGTACACTGTGTGTGTGTGTTTAAAAAATTAAATAAGTCTATTAATAATTCCCGTAGGGAAATTACTTTTGTTTTACTCCATTTACTTGCACACGTATACAGTACACACTGTAATGTTGTAATGTTGAGGTATAGCCAGTGATTATGCCTGGGTCATATCATTGGGACTTGTGCAAATTCATGCAATTCCTCCTGGAGGACGACCTCCATCACAGAGTTCTCCCACCAGCAGGCAGTGTGACCCGGTCTGACCCAAAACTGCCGTCAACGAGGAACGTGAATGAATGAATGAATGTATAAATATGTAAACTTTATGACTCGTAAAGAAAAACAGATGAACAAATATCCAACTGTCAAGCATGTTTATTCGACGTGGAGCTGTTATACGTCAGAAAATAGCCGGTTTTAACTCCATCCATTCTGTGTGTAAATGTAGACACGGGTCACACACACTAACGTCACAGCGGTTTTCGCCCCCCAGATTGAAAAGGTTCCGGTTACAACATCCACACGACAACGCAGACTCGGCGTTTTAAAAAACTTTACTTAGGCCAGCGTTTTTGTCCCGGATATCTGTGTTGTCGTGTGGACGAAAGGCGTAACCTCAACAAAAAGCCTTGCTACCATATGCCTTACGCCATATTGTTCATGTGATTCCTTCTGGCAGATGCGCCATGATTGGTTGGCCGCTTGATTGACAGGTAGTGGGTGGAGTTTAAAGCGGGACAGCGTGAGGTTTTCATGTTAGCTCATTCAAATATGTAGGTGGTGCAGATACGGATGGATTTTTTTGATGATCATTAATTTTTTTGACTAATGTCATGCTTTCATAGTAATTTAAAAAAGCCAAGACATGATATTTTATTAGCCGTTATGAGATGTAAGAACGTATACATAATATCTCCACACACAGAGACAACCAGATGAAACCTTGAAGTGCACAAATATGCAACAAAGCAGTCTAGCCAGTAAAATGTCTCTTAAAGATGAGGAAACTCTAACCAAGCTTGATTTTTAAGGTTACAGCATTTATAAAGGGGTAGTGCATTTTACAAAAGCATTCAGGCAAAGACATCCAGTGTGTTAAATTAAGCAAAACTGACTCATGAGTTCTTCTGTCACATTTATGGTTTTGATGAATTTAGATTTGTTTCACACTTGTTAACGATTTAATGATGCAAGATAACTGCTGCAAATAGAAAACAGGGTCACAAAAATTAAATATTCATATCAGTAAGCATGAATATAAGCATGAATGCACAGATTTCCCCATTAGTTACAACGTGGTGCTCTGGAAAGAGTAGAACACACCTTTGTAGTCATGCAGTATAATTTCTGTTTGGTTTGAATCCGTTCACTCTAGAGAGGATCAGGTTTCATCCATATTGGACTTGCTGAATCTGGCTTGAATAAACCAGTGATATTTCTGTCTGACTACAGCTTGGCTGTTTCACTTTTCATAAGTCAACACTTAATTTGAAATGGAGTACAGTGAGGTCATACAGTATGTCTGCACCTTCAACTCCAAGCACAATTTTTTTAATCTACTTTGGTGTTGGATTTTAATTGCTTTGAGTCTATTTTCTGCCTTCTGTCTGACCTGTGCACCTGTATACACCGTCCAAATTAGGTCCGCAAGTTTAGAGGGATAATGAACAATTGCTGAAAGAGTAATGGGGATATGTAATCCAAGGCAACCCATGGACATCTCTTCCGGCATATACTTAACAGACTAATAATGAATAATGATGAATGAGTGATGTTTGAGTAAGTTATTCTCACATAATTCAAAAGATATTCATATTTCACGTCTTCCTGTAGACAATAATCAAGTCTGGAAATGGTGTTATTTAATATTATATGTTATGTTTTTTAAAAATATTTCCATGGTTACAATTTGAGAGTTTCTGGGTCATTACTCAAAAACTTTGCAATAGCTTTTGGTAAAACTTGTACACGTCTATTATGTATTGAAGAGGTATCTTGATATTTTCAGAATACAATTTACTTTGAAAATTAATTATTTTTTCACATGTGCAGACTAGAATACTGTAAATACCCTCTTTTAAACAGTCTTCCTTCAATTAAATTAACTTGTGATGCGGTCTCCAAAGTATTTCATGCCTATGTTATTA
Source organism: Antennarius striatus (assembly GCF_040054535.1). NCBI lineage: Eukaryota > Metazoa > Chordata > Actinopteri > Lophiiformes > Antennariidae > Antennarius > Antennarius striatus. The sequence continues at coordinate 11,375,518 of NC_090777.1, read as the reverse complement.
AATTGATTACCAATGCCAGAAATCCCCACATATTCATTTACAATTTTTGGAGCTTCCACTTTTCTCTTTTTCACTCACTCATTCTTAAAATGGGCCAAATATACTTTGGCACATGTTAATGTATGTGGTCTAAATGGTCTAAATCTGTGTGTTTGTCATATGATGACGTGACCCTGCTCAAAATCAAATCATTAGTATATTGGCATTGGAAAGGCCTTTGGTCAAACTTAATGGAGAAGAGGCGGGAAGCAGCTGGCTGTGTAGTCAGCAACCAGATGTGTAGATGCCTGCATGTCTGGAGAGAAGAGAACCGAAGGCTAAAGCAAACTGAGCACATTAAAATGATTTGTTATTAAACACTAAAATCAGGTAGAAAATTAAGTACGATGTAAATGTGGTAGCAAGATAAAAGGTCTGCAAGTAAGGAAACTATTAGTAAATGATGAGTAAAACTGAGAGTCCTGAGAGTGTTGTTCTAGCAGGGCCAGCACAAGATATATAGTCTGTTGACTGTGTTAGTTTTTATACACTCAGTAATTAAAGAGGCTCTGACAATCTTGTTGATGAAAACTGTCATTTAAAAGTTGTCACCCTCTGAAGATGTTTAATCTTCACAGTACTGACAGAAAGTACTGGTAAAAAGGCTACCTGACTTTGGTTGTGTGTGGAGAATACGGGTCTCAACTTGTATCCTCCAGTCATGTGTTTCAGAATGTGACCTAGGACAATATGGTAATAGTTTTACCAGTTTGTTCTCCGGCTAAATTAACTGTGACCAGACATTGAGATTGTATTTCTGTTGAAAGATTTGTCAGGGTCAGCGTCTGGGGCACCAGCAATATTTAACAGCATGTTTTTTTGTTGTGTGGGAGGTCATCGTCTTGCCCCAACTCCTCACCTGACTTTAAACATGGCATTACACCAGTGTCATAAAACTAAGTTGCTGTATTTACATCTATAATTATAGCTCTCCTGACATGGCTGAGGTCTGAATTACTACAGTGCTGTTGTACTCAGCAACACTGAAGCCTGCTTGTTGGCTTTAAAGATACATGTGTGGTAATACATCATTGTCATTAATCTACACTTGGTGAAGACCAGAATGATAAATTATCCAATAGCAGTCTTAAGACTGCAAACTCTGTGCCAGTCTGAAGACTTGTTATGTCTGGAGTCCAGACTCGTCAGGAAGACAACTGGAGCACCTGAAACTGTCCTGCAGAAGGCCAGTGAATCGCTGAATACCAGACGGCTGTTTTTTTTCTGATGCCTTGTAAAACTCAGTAGTTCTCCACACACAAATGGACAGACTGACCCCATTTATGGATTCTCACAAAAAATGTTAATAAAGTAGGTCTATAAAAAGAAAAAAATGCATTGTAAACACTTCTGATCACAACTACCACCAGTCTTGTTTCTCCTCAGATTGTCTTGTAGTTGAATTACAAATAGACTGATCGTAAGTGGTGACAATCATACATACAGACATACAGTATTTTAGAATAAAAGTGATAATTACACAAGTAATTTGGAAGTTAATTACTGTTCTGCAATATTGTGGGGAAGGATATTTGCTACTGTATAACCTAGTCTTTATTTCTGAGCAAGGGAGGAGTATCACTCTTTGTGCGAAGTACAGTAGTTCAAAATTGAGCGGCCTATGACAGGTGTTGTTGAATCGTGTTATGCCAATCACTGTCAAGTTCTGTTCCAGTGCTCCGGCCCAATGATTTAATGTAGAGGGTGTCATTAATGTTTCCACAGTGCTAAAAGTAAAGTAAAGTATGTGCAGCAAAAACACATTTTTGTAAGAAAACAGATTAATCATGAGGAAGAGTGTTTTTGGCATGCAATTGTTAATTTCTACTCTTGTTTTAGGGATTGAAAAACGTATACTGTATACACCCGGCATAGGCACTAGCTGCTCATCAAGCTTTATTTCATTCAGGCATCTTTGATTTGTTTTCCAGCGTTAAAACAAAGGTCAAGGACTAGACGAGTGTCCAACTTTAACGAGCCATTTCCCGTCAGCCTTTTATTGGTGTCACGTTTTATAGACAGCACCAGAAGTATTTTCAAGTGTGTGTTCTAGTTGAACGTGAAGGAGAAGATGTCGTTTTTGGTTGAGAGAGTGGCGAACGACCGGAGTGACTGAAATCATCATGGATATATTTGACTGGAGAATTATTGCCCGATTTATGGTCTTTTAGTGTCATGATGGCGCCGCCCTCAATCCTATGTGGTCACGAGGAACAAGGATTAGATTTCCCCTGTCTCAGAGTGACGGGGCATCAGGGGAAGAATAGAATTGGATGAAGTGATTCACCCATCATGCCTAGAGCCTGCTGTCCCAGCCTGTGGTGGCAGAGTTATGATCTGGGGCTGCTTCAGTTGATCAGATCTACTGTAAATTCAGCAATACTAGGCAACTAAAAAATCAGTTCAGCTGACTACCTAAATAAAATGAAGGACCAGGTTTTTCGTTGAACCAGTGGATGTTTCCTTCCCTGATGGCACGGGCGTATTCCAAGACGACAATGCCACAATTCATTAGGCACACATTGAGAGTGGTTCAGGGAGCATGAGAGATCATTTTCAAACATAGGTTGGCCCCCACAGGGTCCAGACCACAAGCCCAATGAGAATCTTTCAGATGTGCTGGAGAAGATTTAACGCAGCAGCCCAACGCTCCCATCATCAATACAAGAGCTTGGCCAAAAAGTAATACAGCACTGGATGGGAAAAAAATGTTGTGACTTTGCTTAAGTTTAAAGAATTTTTTTTAAAAATTTATATATATATACTAATCTGATTCATGAAGGGAAATTAAGAATGCGTGTTAATCAAAGCTGAACATGGTCCAACACAACTGTGACTTTTGTTTTTGGGTGCTTAATTAACTTTTTTATATAAATGTTCAGATGTATGCATTTTTGCAAATAAATAATAAGATTAATCAAAGACCTGACTGTAAGCACGCTTGATTTTTCTGATATGGAAAGACTTAGAACTATTAGAGCTTTTTTAAGGTAAAGTGTTGATATTTTGATCAGTCTAGCTAAAGTTTAATAAAGCACTTGTCCAGTCTTTGTCACATTGTGTCACCTTTTATTGGATGTAGTGTATCAGCTACATCCAATACAAGATGTAGCTCATACACCTTGTATTGTATTCATATTCAAAGTGACATTGTGTTAGGCTAGCAGTTCTTTTTGTGCCACATTCAAATGATTATCAATGATGCTGGATCAATACTGGTTATAGTCATTTTTGGTTATATATGGTTATGTTTGATTTGTTCATATGTAACTTTGCAGCACTACCTGTGGACAGGGACAGCGTGAAAGCATCATTTAAAATCTGTTCAGTGCATAATCACTTGTAAAACACATATCACGTGATGTACGCAGTATCCTTAAAATTTGATCAAAAGCTGCTTTTCGCAGAATTTGGAGGAATCTCTAGGAACAGCTGTTCCTAAGCTGCTACTATATAATATACTGTGGAATGCAGGTTTCAAAGAAATTCGGGCAAACTTTATATACAGTATTTATTGTGGTAGTGATACATGGTCTGTTCAAGGAATGCCCTACATGCTTGGATAGGCGATGTGGAAAGACTTAGCCCTTACCTGATCAGTACGAGAAAGTGGAAATATATCAATTTAACAGGAATTATGTTGATGGTTTATGATGCGTTAAAATCTGCTCATTAACTACTAACCTTTCAGAGTGGTTACATACATTTATGTACAATGTCCGGTTCAGTGCTTATCATACCAATTTTCCTTTCCTACCCTTATGATTAATGTGAAGAAAAAAGGAAATATGACATTATTTTTTCCCCTCCACACAGCGGACTACAGTACTAGTGAGATGCTAGTCAACATGGGCAACCTGCCCCTGGATGAGTTTTACCCAGCAGTGGCAATTGTAACTCTGATGCGAATCCTGAGAGATCCTTCATTGTCCAACCACCACACTATGGTGGTCCAGGCTGTCACCTTCATATTCAAGTCTCTGGGCCTTAAGTGTGTCCAGTTCTTGCCCCAGGTCATGCCTACTTTCCTGAATGTCATCCGGGTCTGTGATGCCAGTATCCGAGAGGTGGGTACCGTGAAAGAATATGTTGCTACCTTTTCATTAATGCTAACACAGTGGTTCTTAACCTTGTTGGAAGTACTGAACCCTGCCGGTTTCATATGCTCACTCACTGAATCCTTCTTTTGTAAAAAAATAAATAAATAAATAAATTTAAAAAATTTTATTTTTTCAAATTTAAGACATAAGTATATGTTTTACTGGTGTATTTAATGAATAGTGCATTAATGTCACCTTTTTCAACGAACAAAACCAAGACATGAACTCACATGAAATGACCTACCTGCAAATTAGAGTCAGTTCTGCTGTTATTGAGAGACCAGTTCAAATATGTGTGGTTTCACCTTGGCAAGTGCTACTCTTACATCATTTTCACAGTAAATGACTGACTCCCATCACGTTCCGTTAAACAGTACATGTAAATTCACGTTGCACATATTCATCCGACCACTTTCTTTTTTTGCTCAACATAGTTACTATGAATTAAAACATTAAGAAAGCAATCAGATGACGTACCATCATGACAGGCATAAATCGACTACCGAGTGTGCAAAATTCCATGTAGCACAGGTAGGCTAATCGATGTAGCGTGATCACCTGCAGCCAGTGACGGCTAAGGCGGTCATCACGCATTGACACGATGTGTCAAACGTACACAGTGATTCGTGTATGTTCGACAAAAACATCCAACACATCGTGTCGGGGGTTTTGTCTCGACCTCCGTCTCCGCCGAACGCCTGAGAGCGACTCACCGAACCCCTAGGGTTCGATCTAACCCAGGTTAAGAACCACTGTGCTAACAATTGTTTTCAAAGCACATCTCTTACCCTGTTCTATGCTCTTATTTTGTTTTTCCAGTTCCTTTTCCAACAGATGGGAATGGTGGTGTGCTTTGTGAAGATCCACATCCGCCCCTACATGGACGACATCTTCACCCTCATCAGAGTGAGTTACTGTGTAAACACCCTCCACCCAACTCTAATCCCCAAACATACGGATCATCCAGTCCTTATTTTCCTGTGAGTCAGGAAAACAGCTGCAAACTCTTAATTGTGCTCAGCTTTGCTCACCACCTTCCCCATTAGTGAAGTGTACAGGGCCTCTGAACGGGGTCGTTCCCAACGTCATACTGTTTCACACGTCATGTGTGGTGTGTTAACAGTGAAGTGGCCGTGGTATTGGGGGATGACAGGATGATGTCATTTGTTTTTGGGTATCACTCACTTTTTGTCTGAGTTTAGGTTTTCAGTTGACACTCGCTCAAAGCAGTACGGTGCTAATGTACTTTTCCACTCACCTCTGATTCATTCTTAAGAAAAAAACGATGAGGACCCCTGACATTCAGCTTCATCACATACTATGGAACAACTGCTTAAGCCATAGCCCTTGCACAAACACTCTTGTCTACCAAAGAATCATATAACAAGGCATAAAATATCGTATGACTGTCCACGTATTGGAATCGTAGGAACACAGTAACAGACACTTGCAGAAGCCATAACTCCTCCTACAGAAAAGTAATTGAGCGGGCTGGACCACTGCGCCCAAGTCCCTTTGAGTTAATAAATGGTGGGTGAAACAAAGAATCTATTCATTTTTGCTCCAGCTCAGCTCCTGCATCCAGATGAGGGGGCTGGAATAGCCATTCAGGATGTACACTCACTTGCTCTCTAGTCAGCTGCCACAGGCAGGGAAAGCAGGAAGTTGGGGGCTGGTTGAGACCTCTGGTCCCTGACAAAACACCTCTGCCAGATCTCGCAGCTGAAGTCCACTGACTGATTGACGTATTTCGTGACTTCAAGCCTTTTGACTTAACTCCAGCTTCTGGTATCTCTAATGTACACATTAACTGAGCCTAAATTTTTCAAACTGGTGTCCTGGGTTTCAGCGACACATAATGTCAGTCCCAGATGACAGGAAATTGCCGTCATTCCTTGCCATCTCGTATAGTGACGCTCTTTCATTGCCTCTGGCACATCACAGTTTTGCATTTCTAGGGAGCAGAGAGAGTCCAAACGTCTCCCTCACACTCACCTCCTCAACTATAACACATTTTGACCTAAATTCTGAGACCCAAGTTAGTACCATTTACCAAGTGTTCTTTCTCTGACAGCTAAAAACTTATTTTCTAACATCGAACTTCCATAAATTTAGGTCACTTTTTCAGAACAAATGTATAAACTACTGAAATATTATAATTTCTTCTTTAAGAGGAAATTAAAATTTGTTAATTTTTTTCAGCACATAATATACATTTTTGGACAATTTCAGCCCTGAATCTGAAATGTGCGACGTACCATCAGTACCTGATAACATTTCTGTATATCTGTATGTGTATCTACAGATTGTATTTGTTTTCAAAGAAATATCCAGTGAGAATGTTCTATCCATGCAACCATGTTATGTTTTGACTTCTAGGAGTACTGGACACCAAACAACCCCATGCAGAACACCATTATCCTCCTGATAGAGCAGATTGTAGTGGCCTTAGGTGGAGAGTTCAAGCTCTACCTGCCACAACTTATCCCACACATGTTGCGTGTCTTCATGCATGACAACAGCACCGGTCGTAGTGTCAACATGAAGGTGAGTGCAACACAGTGAAACTCATGACAAGATCACAAAAACAAAGTATCTGTGAATGTATATGGATCTTTTATTATTAGGCATAAGAAATTACAGGTTGAGCCTTAACTGAGACACATAGAGGTTTGAAGAAACAGTTCCCTCCATAATCAGAAATGCACATTTTTACATCCTGTGTCAAAGCGGTGATGTATTGTAATTGTCAGCGTTTGTGCGTCCGTTAGTCCGCCAAAAATGTTTGCAACCGCTGCAGATAGAAAGATGAAACAAAAAACACATTACTCGGGTAGCAAAGGGGATTAAAATGAGATGATGACCTTAAGAAAACTAGATCAAGGTCAAATTTTAACTTTTGTACACTCAGGAACTGGATGAGATAGAAAGGCAAGGGAGAAGGCCAGTGTAAGAACGTAGATCAAAGCTAGTGCTTTGATTAATAACAGTAGGTCAGAGCACAAGCTTTGATCTTTGACCTATGCAAGTAGGTCAGGGTAAAATTTTGAATTCAGGGGTTTCGCAGGATGTTGCAGTTTCTGACTGCATTGGTTCTTGTTTTTATTGTTTTTCCATCCAGATTGTTTTTTTTGTGAGATTTCATCTACGTTGTAGCTTGATGGTATGTATGCATGTATGAAAAAATCCATTTGAAAAAGTTAACAATAGTGTTTAACTGGGCTAAATAAAGACAGTATCTCCCTCCACCATTGACTTCTGCATCTTATCTCAAACATGAATCTTCCATCCATAAATATCTGCATGATTTCTTCTTTTGAGTGTTATAATGGAGTTCAGTAAAAAGAAAAATACTGCTGGATCTGAATCTGCTTAACCTTTTTACCAAAAATGATTTTCCTGTTGTATTTTGACATTCATGGTTTGTTTTATAGCTACATCTCACAAACCGTTCAACAGGATTCAAAGAAATTTCAGAAATTTCATAGTGGATCTAAACGTGTTTATCAGTGGTTTCTTTAATTTGTCTAATTTTTTGTTATTTATTTATTTTGCTACAATTGAGTTTAAGCGACTTTCATATCCGTTTGCCTTAACATCAACTTTCTACATACTTTCTTTACGATTGAGAGAATTTTTTATTTTATATTTCTAACAAATTTAATAGCAGGGTTGTGTGAGTAACAGGAAGAACCAGTTAGGTTTTGGAGTAGACAGTGATAAAGGGACCGTTTCACAATATTTTTCTGCCTTTTCAAAACAGGACTTTTGCATTCTTAATCTATTCAAAGGTTTCCTATGACACTGGGTGTGAGTGTGTGGAAGAGTGACCATTACCCCAAAGAAACACTTAATTTTAGAGTATTTAGACCTTTGTGTTGACTGATGGTCTATTGGTAGGGGAATACACTTATGGTACTTTTCAATAAGTGTTTTTGTTGTAAAAACTATTTGGGGTGGCTATGCATCGGGAAGAGACAGCTTGTAGTTTTATTAGTGTCCATTCAGAAATGATGCCTTCTATGACAGATTGCTTTAGATCAGGGGATCACTCGTCAACCACTTAATCCATTCAATATTTAACTGTTGTAGTGTTTGATGGAGCGTTTTAATGCAATAAATCTAGAGCAGACATGATTGAAAAGATCACATGTCAGATTGAAGTTATTTTCCATGTAGGCCATTTAATTTTATTTGCATTACTGAGAGAAGTGTGTGTTTAAAATGCTCTCCTATGGCTCTTTTTCAGAAGCACGGAGGTTCAGCCCACAGTTGATTTACTGTAATACTGTTTTCTGTTTGTGGTTTTTTTGATATCCGTCAAGGCCATTCAGGTTTCAGACATTCACTTGTAGCGCAGCGGTACAAAGATGGAATAGACGTGTAGCCGACACCCTCTCTTGTTTCAGCGGCTGCTGCCAGTAGCTGTCACGTTTTTCCTCGAACCCTAAATCATGGTTTTGGAGCAGAATACAAAGAGAGAATCGTAAGAAGCATAGTCATTCAGTGCTCTCTCCTCTGCTGCTGGTTTGCTTCAGAGTCTACAGTATTAGATAACCCATCAGTGCACAGTCTGGTCTATAACTCAGGCCGGGGTCTGGAGCCTAATCTTAACCAACCAAGGATGGAGGTCATGAAACGGAGGACCTGGGAGTCAGGTTTCCCTCCAGTCGAAAGGAGAAGAAAAGAAAACACAAGTCCATCATTTCAAGGAGCTTTTTCTGTCCGGCACTACTCTAACCCCCCCCCCCCCCGAAACCCTACTTAGCACACACATGCACACGTGTACACCTACACTTCAGCTTCCTGCTGTCTCGCCGAGCACAATTTAGACGAGGGGTTGTAGGTGTGGGGAAAATGTATAAGTGGTCACGGTGTGTGTCAAGGGGCTGGTGTGGGTCTGTTGTCTGAAATATACGTCATCTTTTATGACCACCATTTATCTGTGCACACTGTTCGCACATGTACAGCATGACGTGACCCTTAAAGCAAATTCCAGAAACTTTTCTACAAACAGCCACACAGCACAAGCTGACTGGAGATGCATGGCTGTTTCTGTGCTGATGAATTATCAGCTGGATAAAGAAAAACTCTTAGGGGTTGACTTTAGATTATGGCCCATACATTCAGCTCAAACTGATTTAATTAGCTCAGCATCTAAAGCCTTCAGTATTTTCAATGGAAATGTACAGGTTTCAATTTTATATGGGATCTGAAGATATAACATTTCATTTCATAGTAGGACTTAGTTATGGCATTTTTTTATTACAGCTTTGAAGTGGAAAGACTAACTTTGAAATATTCTTTTACTCAATTTGCCATGTTTTACAATGTAAAATATGCTCTAAAGATCTCTAGTAGATATCATAGGATACTCACTAATTACTTTTGTCATAGCATCAGTTTCCTGGAGGCCAGCATGTTTCGTAATTAAACCCAATTTCAGTTTTTCTTCCTGAAAATCTCTGTTTATTATAGCAAATTGATTCTGATGAACTGCTCATGCAAATGTTGTGATATGTGCAAGTCAGCAGTGTACATTCTCTTTGCAGCTGCTCAATGCCATCCAGCTGTTTGGTGCCAACCTGGATGACTACCTGCACTTGCTACTGCCTCCCATTGTCAAACTGTTTGATGCCTCAGACGTGCCCCTGCAGGCCCGAAAGTCAGTACCAAGCATGTTCCTCCAAAGAAGTCCTCGTTTTTAATGAACAATCTATTCTTTTAGCATTTCAGAGGGACTCTGTTGATTTATATATGATAAATATAATCTTATATACAGTAATGTAATTTTCGGCATCTAGTGTGACATGCTATTATCTATCATCAATATACTTGACTATACTTTCACAATTTATTTTTGTTTTCTATTGATTTTAAATTTTTATATTTATCTTTATTACTATGACATCGTAACATCACACATTTTGTCAAACCAACGTTAGAAAAAATTCCTAAAATTTCAGAATCTGAACCCAGTGAATGTTTCATACTTTCACTGGAGTCTCGACTGAAATGATTAATGGAGAAACAAAATATTTTGGCCTCTACTTTTAGACTAACCGTGGCAGCCCTGTTCTTGATACGCTTTGCATCACAGATATTGAAACTAAAGCTTGAGTAGCCACATGAAACTGGAAGGCAGAGTACTGCTTTCCTTTCTTCACATTTCACGCACATTTTCTTTAAATATTGAAATCTGTAGTTGTCCTTTTCACATGTCACCTCTATTTTTCAGCTGTTGAATCTCTGTCCATTCTACTACTGTTTAAGTGAGCGTTTTGTGTTAATCTGTTTTTCTTCTGTCTGGCTCAGGGTTGCCTTGGAGACGTTGGACCGACTTACAGAGTCCCTGGACTTTACCGATTACGCTTCACGCATTATCCACCCTATTGTTCGGACACTGGACAGCACCCCCGAACTGCGCTCCACCTCTATGGACACTTTGTCCTCACTGGTGTTCCAGTTGGGCAAGAAGGTAACTCTTGCTGTCCCCAGGGTGTCCTTTAGATGTAGCTATTATTCAGTAGACTGTTTCCAGCTTCCCTGCCACTGGCTTCACATGAACAGCGTTTCAGTAACTGGCCCTCTTCCAGTCTTTATTGCTTCCTACCAGACTACTGATGTCATCGAGCATTTGGTGGCAGGGGGTGGTGTTTATGGGACTGTGTGAGGTCATATTTATCCCTCCTTCTCCTTCCACTCTCAATGCCAAAACCCTCCTATTGGTTTCAGGCCTAACCACAGGCACACGTGCAGCCACGTCTGGCTGCAAGTGTGCAAAGAGAGCGTTTTGATGTTTGACTCGTGACTGCTAGCTACAAGTGCAGGATACTACATTATTTTGCTTTTGGTGTGGTGGAAAGAGCTAGCAGGACTTAACCACATGAAGGACTCATACACCCTTTTATTTACATTTCTGTCCCACCCTCTCATTTCCAGTACCAGATCTTCATCCCCATGGTGAACAAAGTGATGCTGAAGCACAGGATCAACCACCAACGTTATGACATTCTAATATGTCGTATCGTCAAGGTAACGCCTGTCCAGTACAACCAGTTTACTGAAAAACACATTAAACCAATGACTATACAGTATATGCAGTATGCATACGTGTGTGTGTGCGTGTGAGTGTGTATACATGCACAAATTGTCGCAAACATTACAAGCAGTTGTTACAGAGAATAGCTTCACACAGTCAAGCATTGAATGACATCGTCATCATCATCATGTATACATGAATGCATTTGTTTTATGTACAGCACACCATAAGCAAGTCATTACCGTCTGTTTATCAACACCTACTCGTCAGGAACCAAGCTAACTTTTTGTGAAGCCCTGACTCCAAAGTTTATCTGTGTGTGGGCTGTATTTGTGTGTGGTCCTTTTCTGTGTGTGTGTTTGTGTGCGCATGTGTGTGACATAATAGGGCTACACTTTGGCAGAGGAGGAAGAGGACCCTCTAATCTTCCAACATCGCCAGCTTCGCAGCAACCAAAGTGACACTCTGGTCAGTGGACCAGTGGAATCGGGGCCTATGAAGAAGCTTCATGTCAGCACTACAGCACTTCAGAAAGTAAGAAAGGGTTACAGGCTTTTTACTGTTTAAAACTACTGTCAGAGTGATGCTACCAAAATAAAAGGTAAAACACAAGTCGACTGTTTGTTTCACTGTACAGTCGTTGATTGTAAATATTGATATTCTGTGCAGTCAACAGACCTGTGAACCAGATCATAGTTTACTTGTAGTGATGACATGTGGACCGACAGATCAGTGATAAATGAGCAAATTACCAATGGAGCACAATTAATGCAGATGCCCCCAGGCTAGACACAAGAGGCCGGTGGATGGTTTTCTAAATCAATCGTGACTTTCTTCACCATGAGCATTGAATCATCAAACATGGTGATATTTTCAGACTGTGTCATTCCTTAGAGTATTGAATGACTAGTAAGTAAAGTGTTGATGTTTATATCTCAGCCAGGTCATCCCACACATGTCACTTGTGACACTCAATCTGGTTGAACTGCTCCCACGTAGTTCCCAGTTACTTCTGCGATGGATGATTTCTGTCTCTTTCAGGCCTGGGGCGCTGCCAGGAAGGTGTCCAAAGACGACTGGCTGGAATGGCTGAGGCGCTTAAGTGTGGTCCTGCTAAAGGAGTCATCTTCCCCAGCCCTGCGATCATGCTGGTCATTGGCCCAGACATACATTCCTCTCGCCAGGTACACTAGTTCACTTCCCTCTGTACGTTCTTCCTCTGCTCTCGTCTGTGTCCTTAAATGCTCCACGTTCATAGTGTGCTGTACCTAAAAATATGAACAGGATTCCACATTTGAACCCAGACTTGGAAGCACAGCAGCACAACAAGCTCCAGCACTACAACACCGATTGGATAATACTAATTTAATTAATTTAATTTGGATACTAATTTCCAGATGTGACTGTTAATTGTCTTAAATGTGAAGCAGGCTGTTACAGAAAAATACAATAACTGCTTTGTGATCAAAGCTATAAAACACCATTACACTCTATGACAGTCTTTTTTACATTCTCCATAATAATTAACTGCTCTCCCAAGTTCACTGCCCGTCTATTTTTGCTTCACCGTGTAAATTGTGTTTCTCTGGTGCTCAGGGATCTGTTCAACGCAGCCTTCCTCTCCTGTTGGTCTGAGCTGAGTGAGGACCAGCAGGACGAACTCATTCGTAGCATCGAGTTAGCTCTCACCTCCCAGGACATCGCTGAGGTCACACAGACGCTGCTTAACCTGGCAGAGTTCATGGAGCATAGTGACAAGGTTAGCACCAAACCGCATCAGCTACATCCAACTGCAGAGTCAGTGCCACCATTTGGACGGACTACAAATGTGTCTTATTTTAGGGTTCTTGTCAGATTTATAGAATATGTTTTTAAATTTAAGGACTTGATGTGACCAAGTGCATTTTAAAAGGGAGATAAAGTAAGGCAATTACACCCTCATGATCTCAAATGACACATCATAAAATCAGAAGGTTGGCTTTCGTTACTAACAGTGATTCAATGTTTGACATTTTTATTATATTAACTGTTCAGCCCCTTTGTCGAAAAAAAGACATGCCTACTTCATGCATATAAGACATTACATTCACTTTATGCCATTAAGATGCCATTTGAAAACATGCATCGCCAACTGGCAACGCAGCGGCACTCAAACCTCAGAAAAGACGATAAAAGGGTTTTAATATCCGTGTGGAAACTGTGATGATTGTTCACTTGGCTCAATCATTGAATCCCTGTCTTTATCATCAGGACATCTTCACACTGTGTTGTTTAAGCCTTGGCAAGAAACGTTAAATGGTGAACTTGACACAAAGCAGTGTTTAGGTTTGCCAATCGGATAACCCGCACGGAGGTAGTCACTTAACTTTTTCACGTAAAAACAAGACACCTTCCTATTTGCTCTGATATGTCATGAAGTTTCCCAAATCTGTAATACATTTCTCAATCATTGCTTAAATAAAAATGATTAGAGAGCTGATTAGAAATCAGCCTGTCCATTATTGCTTGTTTCAAAAATAAGAGCAGGATGGATAACAATACCCCAAACCACAGCTATTACACAGACGTTATAAGGTCCATTAAAGTCTTAGGACAATGTCTTATGGGTGTCGGCACTTTCTGGTCTGCTGTCTGACCACAGATGTTGAGCTATGCAGTGACGGTACCGTTACGTTCAGAGCTGAGACCGTCATGGTACGGTCCCTCTCTCCTGCCTGCTGTGAGTCTGCTTTAGAAGCCCACATAAAATGTCCTACTCTAAGCCAGCGGAAAGAAGAAAATACTTTCAGCAGACTGCTCAATATTTGCACATTAACTCAATTACATTAACAGTCACATTAATGTGACATTTGAATTCTACATCAAATGACCTTCTTCTGGCGAGTTACAGTAAGTGAATTATAACGTAAATTAAGTTTTTAAGTTTCATTGCTGGTGCAGACCTTAGTAATTGCCAATAGTGGACAGTAGAGGTCACACACAACTGTTGATTCAAAGTTAAAATGTTTAGGGTCCAACTTTGGTCATTTTCAAACAATTTATTATTTTTTCCAGGGCCCGTTGCCCCTCAGGGATGATAATGGCATTGTGCTACTCGGTGAGAGAGCTGCTAAGTGTCGCGCCTATGCCAAAGCTCTGCATTACAAAGAGCTGGAGTTCCAGAAAGGCCCATCTCCTCTCATCCTGGAGTCTCTTATCAGGTAGGACTTTTGGAACAAATCTTTGTTTATGAATTTCCCTTGGGATCATTAAAGTATCTATCTATCTATCTATCTATCTATCTATCTATCTATCTATCTATCTATCTATCTATCTATCTATCTATCTATCTATCTATCTATCTATCTATCTATCTATCTATCTATCTATATTTTTCTGCTTGACCCATACAGTGCACCCTCGCTCTTTGCAGTTAATGCATTCCAGGAACCACACGCTCTTAACAAATTCTGTGAAAGAGCAAAAACTATCTTATTATTTATGGTAATTTAAATGTGAATGACCCTTCCCATACTGATATTAAACCACCTTCTATCTGTATTACCTTTTCGCACACTCTTATCAACTGTTTAAAGCACTTTTGTGTCTCACGTATGTCCGAGACTCACGGAAGGTCAAGCACTTCCGGATGCCGTCAGCCAATGGAATGCATGTACAGTATCATGTGACTGCCTACCAAAAATCCGCGATGAGGTGGAGTCGCGAGCGTTGTTGTGCGAATGCACGAGGGTGCACTGTAGTTTAGAATCGTAGGCTTTTGACTGACTACAGTCAAAAGCTGTGATCTCTCTAAATTAGCTTGACAGTTGAAGTGCTTTTTAAGTTGTATTGTGAAAGGAATGTGCAGTATTCCCTCTGACAAAAGTTGGGTCTGGCTCATGACCAATGATATTTTGATAATTTTAGAGATCATAATATAATTAATAGTCGGTGAGGAATATACACTGCATATTTAGTTTTCTCTTTCTGCTGATATAGCTTCATCTTCATCGTGAAAACCAAGTTTGACAGTTGCTTTTGTGATTAACAGTTATTCCATATGAAGTTATCGCTTGAAAATAAACACAAAGCAATACTCCCGAAGTAAATTTTTAATCTATAAATAAATAAGTAAAGAAATTATAGGATACATATCCTCCTCTCCCATAAAGCTTTGATATCTTCTGTCATCTTTTCCATCCCATTTTCTCTTCCATATTTATTTCTGTGCTGTTGGAATGGCATGGAGAAATCTGTTTTCCAGACATCTAATTGGACGCTTTCCTCCTTTTCATCTGTGAGTGTCTGGACTTGTGTTTCTTAGGGGCCTGTTTTCAATTTCTCAGGAGCCTTGATGATGATGAATGATGGGAGCCGGCTCTCTGGTGTTTTCAATATCCCCATCTGGTTCTCACCTCTCCAGGATTTCCCATAAAAGATCTAGACGCTGGTGTGCAAAGAGCACTTTGCCTGGCTCTACTGAATTGGCACTACTTTTTTGAGAAAAGAAAGAAATTGGTCATGCTTTAAGCACAGGTTTTAATGATGGGGTGGCTTTGTAATTGCATTTTAGTACCTGATGAGTCACAGTGTTTGTGGATGAGTCAGTTCAGGAATTCTCATACAGATCTTCACGTTAAAAAAGATTATTGATTCTGAATAAATGACATAGTCATAAAAGTACAAATTTTACGAGTTGTCCCTGATTTGAAAAATGTGTGAAGGAATTAGTTTGTGGACTAACTGTATTTTTAGGGCCAGGAAATTGGTCATATTTTCTCCTTTATTCTCTGAAATGGAGGAAAACTGTCGATTTAACCTGAGGTGTTACTGCTATATTATGGTTAGTCTTTAAATAGAATTGGATAATTTATTTTTATTTCTTTCGTATTGTTATAAGCATATAATAATGAGGGTGAAGACTATGTGACAGGTGTTTAAAGTGTCTCTGAAAGTGAGGCAGCTTTGAATGAAGTGGGTATGTCACTATTTGAATGACTGGAGCTGGGTATTACTGTTATAAGAACCACATTCTAATCATACAACTTTTGCTACAGTCATAAAAACTTGAGTATTTTTAATTGATATTTTTCTACAAACTGAGACAAATTATTACCTTGATACTGACCATTTAGAATGCGTTCTATGTAAGTAATTGTTTTCTTTTTTAGAAAATTAGAGAAAATTAAAATCTGTGAAAGTTTTTTTTTCTCACGGTAAAAAACTATTATATGTTATATATATTTACTATTTATCAAGAAATAAATAGGAAAACAATATAATGCACTTCAACAACATCAGAGAATTGAGAAGCATTCATTACAGTTTGCTGTAGTGAGTGTTCAGTTCAGATGAAATCTCTTTTGCAGCTTTGAATCAAGTGGATGAATGGTATTGCCATCCCAGATACTTGTTTATAAATGCACAC
Organism: Antennarius striatus; assembly: GCF_040054535.1. Classification (NCBI taxonomy): domain Eukaryota; kingdom Metazoa; phylum Chordata; class Actinopteri; order Lophiiformes; family Antennariidae; genus Antennarius; species Antennarius striatus. Next base: position 11,358,930 of record NC_090777.1, on the reverse strand, counting down.
AAGAAGATGTGCTTTGCCAAAGCTGAATCAATCCCATCAAAATATTGTGATCCTTTTTAAATGGTGCAATCAAAGTGTTCATCACATTTTCTATGACTCATTGGGTTTAGTAACCGCTCACGAAGCTGTATCTACAACTTGCAGGCGCTGCATTCACTTGGTTTGGGAAAATAGAACTTTGCTGCCTGTTTTTAGGAATGTGTTGGAGGTTTACCACTAGAAGCCAGCCCCCAATTCACATGCTATTCACCATTGTTCCAAATCAGCTTTTGCAGTTAGGAAGGGAAACGTTATTAATGTCAGAATCTGAATATGTCCTTTATTTCGCTTTGCTCATGTGTTTGAAAGGAAGGAGATACATGTTAAGCATTAATTGCATGTTTGGCCCAACAGAATGTGTCATCCCATAAAAACAGAACATCTGACAAAGCCTATCATTGAGCCTGTGTAGACAGTGTTCCTCACCAACAGGTATGCTCCAAGGAATTCATGGTTGTATTCAAAGCTCAGCAAAATGTTGTCATTGTTTTCAACCTAGGGGCAGTTAACTTGAAGCCAGCATATGTGTGTGGCCTATCGTCTTGTGTTTGGTTTAGGTGCCCTATGACCTTTTTCAGAATGTCAAGACATGACCCATGAGTCAGATGTCAAGGCCCGAGTCACAAAGTTGCTATTATTGAACCTAAAAGAACATGAGACCTAACTTTGATTTAAGATTTCCATTGACTGTGGCCTTTCAATGAGCCAAGGAGGTAAAGAAAGTAATGTGTAATTATCTGATCGAGTTAAGCACCTTGTTTCTTTTAAAAAATATTTTTATTTTCTATCACATGAAAAAAGTTAATTACAGAGCTGTACACATTTTACAAATTACACATTTCCGTAGGCAATGGTTCGGGTTTTACAATAATGTAGTGTAATTCTTATGAAATACTTTTGGTGGTTGGCCCCATTCCAGCAAATCTCAAAGATCCTTTCTAATTAGCTCCTGCCATTCCTTGATGATTGATAAATGAACCAGACTAGTCTATACTGATGTTCAATACTACCCATAAATGTCACACCCGCTTTCAAGACAAATGGTAAAGGTGGCAAAATGCAGAAACCCATTTGCGACAGTGGTAAAAGAGCATCTAACAAAGCTTTTAAAAAATATAATATTTTACTGATAAATACACAAAATTAACTACAATTTACAATCAAAGACAACAAAAACATTACACATTCATGTGTATGAAGTTTTACCAGACCATCACAAACATTTTCATTCCTTATGCAGTCCAGGAAAAGCCACTATTTGTTTGAGCAGGTATTAGTGAGATCTCTCAGCCTCCGTGTGTGTGATCTTGGTCCAAGGCAAACAGCTGAAGCACTCATGGTTGAAAATCCACTGGTCGGACCTTCATTTCCACTCTCTTGAGGGAGTAGTTGGACCCATGCCAGCCATACCAAGTGATTCCATCTGAGTTCTTTGTGTGCTCACCGTAGCGGTAGAAAACGCCATTCAAGTTTGAATCGGTGCAGCAGTTGTACCAGTAACCACCTAGAAAGACATTTGGCAATGAAATAGACTTAAACTGGATAGATATACATACAGTACCTGCATGGGTAATTAATTGTAAGCCATGATTTACCTTTGCGCAGAGAAGCACAGTGATCCACGCATTTGTCGTTGTCCTTGTCAATGGTGCTGAAGTTGGTATTGTTGTGGTAACGCAGGGAATTTCCAGCATTGCCACTGTAGTTGGCAAGGAAGAGCCTGAAGCTGTTTAGCTCATTTTTCACTGTGAAAAAACCGTACTCAGCATAGCGCGTCTGTCCTTCCCAGTCCTGCATTGAAAAACACATAAAACATGATTAAGAGCCGGCCAGTTGTAGGGCCGTAAGAACATTGGCTCGTGTGGTCTGCCTAGCGTCTCTAAAAGTTTGTGTGATTTATTATTAATTTTCTTAAGCGCAGTACTCTTGGGGATAAATTACATTTGGCCATGAAGTGATTTATGCGTGGTTTGCATTTTGTTGCTCTCTGGCCCAAATGTATGCGAGTGCTACATTTTCCAAGGCGTACCTCCATCTCAATCCTGAGGACACTGGGCCGCCTTGTTAAACGGAAGATGTGTTCATTGCCCAGCCAGAAATCCCCACGAATGGACCCAAATCCACTTTTGTACTGCTTCCAGTCACGGTTGAATGATGTCAAGCCAATCTTGCGCCTTTGGATCAGGGTCCAGCCACCTCCAGTGGTCTCCATGTCACAGAAAACCTGGAAGGATTTACTTAATTTAATACATTGCATAGAGAAAACTCCAAAAACTACATTCTATAAATGAGACTCAAGTACAACGTACATTTAACTCAGGTGTACCCAGAAAATCATCTTTAGGCAGTTTGTACTCGCCAGAGATCTTGTAGCTCTTGCTGTAGAGGGATGCACAGTCATAGATGGCATCTGGAAGAAAAAAAAGAATAACTCCTGTCATGTCAAAACCATATGAGGCATTATGACCAGTTAGTTAGTGGCATATTTTCTAGCAATATCATGGATATCAAAGAACATTGTACCTTTTTTCCATCACTAAAAGTAGAAAAGATAAGAACAGAAGGGATTTTAAACAGTGGCTTTATTTCAGTCACTCCTGTCACAGTATAGTGTTCCTATTACTAGGCCTATGAGATCACCATGAGGCAAATAGGCCAATACAGTAAAATCCGTGCAAAAGAAAAAAGGTGGAATCCTACCACTTCTTCTAATCGTTGCATCCCTTCCTGTTCTGCTCTCTCCTGTCTCTAATTTGCTCGGGTTTTGAAAAGGCCTCTGTTCCTTTTGCCCGTGACATAAATGTGCCCCTGGTAGACCATACAGTTAAGGTCTTGGAATAATAAACTACGTCATGCCTGGTTAAACTCTCAACCGCAGCCAGTTCTGATTGGTGCTGTGTTAAAGTTGAGATGATTGTTGAAGATGATTAGGCTTTTGAGGACGCACTTTATAGGCAGGCCTGCAGATGGGATTGTGCAGCTCCAAATAAATGTTTTTGACTGCTCTCAGATAAGTTTGACCCTAACTCCTAACCCAACTGGCATTCTTCTCACAGCAGTTGTCCATGATTTAATGGTTTGGTTTATTTTATCTCTACTGGAATTAATATATAGTGTGTGTTCATAGCCAACCTACACAGAGACTTGTTTTTGTGTCATTTTAGTACTTAAATTACAGTAAAATGACAAACTTTTATTTTCTGAAAAGGTAATTTGCTGCAGTTTAATCTTCTAAATTAAAAGGTCAATACATTACGAAAAGGAGCTTTTGCAACATCTCCAAATTGAACTCCACAGCATCAAACAGCTGTTTTTCCTTAGGATACAGGTTAGAAGGTTTGGTAGACAAACAGTACAAATAAAATTCAGTCATGTCTAAAGTCTGTGTCAATATGTGAAAATGGTTTTTACTCCTGGACTAAAAATTTGACATCTGCTTAACCGTTAAAGATTGAAATACACACCTGAGTTACAACCACAGCTAGTAGCAAACACAATTCATGAAAATGTGTTATTAAACGTTCTACTCGATTTAAGAGGAAGTCCAAAGTGTTAATGCTCACCTGATGAAGTCTGAGGAGCAGACTGTAAAGTCTGTAGCTGCATGATCTCCACACGGTTGTTGATCTCTGAGTACTTGCTCTCAGCTTCTGTGACCCGGGCTTCTTGTTGCCTGTTGTGTTTGTCCAGCTCCATTATTTGCCTCACAACATTCATCACATCTGTCTCCTGCTTGCGACTCAGCTCCTCAAGTAGGCTGGACAGATTGGCCACCTGTACCTTGAGAGAGCGCACTTCATCACAGCACTGGGCCTTGAGAGCCTTTGGAGATGCCAGTCGCTTCCTCGGATTTTGGGCCCATGTCTCTGCCAAAAGGAGTAGAATGACCCCAAAAACCACTACACTCAAATTCACCTTTGACATTCTTTATGCAAGAGTCAGACAATCTCAGGATTTTGTGATTGCTTTCAGTGTTCAAAAGCAGGCAGCCGCTGAAGAAGGTCTGTGCTCAAATATCAGACGGACCAGATGGGTTGGAGTTCCTCTTGACCAAAGGCTCACAAGGGCTCTGTCTTATTTTCACATTGAAGCCCTCCTCTGACTGAACATCTTAAATATCTTGCGTGTGGGTCCTCCCCCTCTCCTGGTGCGCACCACTCACCGTCCTGACCCTCTCCAACCTTCAGGGTGGAGGACCTCTGTCATCCCTCCTCCCCCTGCTGCCCTCTGCCTCTCCCCTCATCTTACTTTCACTTATTCCACAGAAGGCTCACCCACGTTTCTCCTCTTTGTCAGGTGTTGTCAAGGTTTCTGGGAAGTCTTTTTTTTTTCTCTGCTTGGAAGAGCTGCATAACGCAGAGGCAACAAAATGCTGCCTGAACTTGTTGTAATTCCAGTCATGTGGCACCAGTTACAGTGTGAAAACTGAACTTAAATTATATTTCATTTGAAAAAAAAAATTAGCTTCAGTGCTGTTGTATGTAATTTCCTCTCCTGTCTTCACACTTAAATTACCCTCTTAATGACAGATTTGACTATATCCTTGGGGGTAACTATTTCTTCAGTAAATTTGGTCTCCACATGCCAAGAAGCATGTGAAATCACTAAAGTCCTCTTAATTTTAGGTTAAGTGTTTTATTGATGCTACCCTTTATGTCAGATGTTGAGGCAGGCGTGTTTTCCACAGAGCCTTTCAGCATCAAATGTCAGAAGGGTGTTGATGGAGGGAGACAGCCATAGTTAAACATTTTGGAATAAAATTAGACCAAAGCAGAGATTGCATTGACTGGAAAGAATTTGTTCAGGAGCAGGCAAAGCCTGCTAATCAGCAACTACTAATAATTTAAAATATTCACACCCATTTTTATTGGACAGATGAAAAGATGGTTAGTTGAACAGATTTTTCTGTCACATTTTTAAAATTTATTTGATGTGGTTAAATTTAACTGAAACTAGCTGTGCATTTTCAGTGAGAAGTACAAGAAGTGTTTCAGTTTTAAAAACAATATCACTGTCAGTCTAGAATTTCAGACTGCTACATTTAGTCGGTGTGTCTACACATAGTCTTCAAGACCTGTACACTGTACTCTGCATCTGAGGAATTTGGAAAATGTTGAGATATACTGTACATGCATTGTGTTGTTTAGCATTGTTCTGGGTCCATCTAAATAGGATTTAAGTTGGGTGGATACAACTTTACACATCTGAAAGCAAATTTCAGTATAGTTGAGTCATTGATTTTATCATTATGAGATGTTCTTTACTATGACTGAAGCAAGTTATATGAACTAATTCGTTCATGAAAACGTGCATAGTGGTGTGTAGAACAATGAAGAAGCACAGTCATTGTGTTTGGGAGGGTTAACCTGAAAAAGTAGTGTCCTTAACGTTCTCCGGAAGTGAAAACCACCATGTGTGGTATTTCTCTTTTACTGACAGTCTTTGTTCCTGGTTGGGCTGTCTTTGCTTCTAAAATTGCCAGAGCCTAAATGTTTTTTATCTCTCTTTTTTGGAATCTCTTCTAACTTTCTACAAGTTATATCAGTTTAGAGGCGATACCTTTGGAGATTAGGTCAAAGTGCTAAAGATTATTGCATCGATACAACACAACATGCACGATCTTGTGTGACATTATGTGTGAACATGGCTGTGTAACAGAGGTATTAGGGTATGCTATAAATACAGGAGTTGCATATAATGGCACCAACGGAGACATGGATAAACCAGAACATTCCTGTCAGATTTTATTTGAACTTTATGGATTTTCCTCTCTCCACATGGACAGGAATGATTGAACAGGCAGCGACGGAGTTCTGTGTAGTTTCATGGACAATAATTAATATCAAATACACACAGTAAGATGTATGATACCTTAACGCTGATGTGTTTAGTTTTTCTCAAATCTCAAAATCTAAAGGTTTTGTAATTTTTTGTAATATTACCCAAATACTTTTTGCACTTAATGTTGAGCCTTTTAAAAACAGTGTACACTACCATATACAACATTTCCATCAACGAGACAGTTAGTAGTGCCATTCATTAATGTGAATTTATACATCTCATGAATGCACAAAGTACAGTTGAGGGAGGAAAATTTTTGAATTGTAGAGCACAATTAATGTTAAAACTAGTTTCAACATTATTTAATAAATTCATCTTTGATGCAGTGTTAGGCTTTTTTATTACCCTCCAGCCAAATGTCTGAAAAGTTTCCCTCATTTCCCTCATTGGTTTGCAAACAAACAAGAGAATGGTTGAGGTCATTCTGCTCAGCATCATCTCTGTATCAAGGGAAACAAAGTTTGGAGCAACAAATTAGAAGTATGACTTTACTCAAATTCTAAAATATGATGTAACTATGAAATGATGTACTTTTCTTTCTTGTGTCTGGATGACATACAGTACATGGATATGAATACCTCTGTCTTTCCCCAGGGATTTTGTTTCCTGAATGTTGCTCGCCGTCTTTCAGCTGATCAATTTCACCTTTACTCAGTGCATGGTTTTTGACATTTTATAGATATGTTCGATTTGTATGAGAATTACAAGATGTTTGTAACAATTATCTAAACATAATGTTCTGTTTCACATTCAGTTTTCTGTGGAGTTTTGATCACCATATAAATTCTGACCTCTGATTAAACCCAAAGCATAAGCAGCCTTTTCAGTTTTCCCAGTAACAGTTTCCAGTAACAACAGATGTGATCATTCATGCAGAGCAGTTCACCCATAATGCTCTCCATATAGAAATAATCATATTTAAATGTAACCTCTAACTTCTAACCATGTAAAAAAGAACTTGATTGTAAGGCACTGAGATAAGTATTTTACTATCATTTTTATTATAATATAGACAATTTTGTAATACATTATTATTATTATTATTATTATTAATAATAATAATATGATTATTATTGTTATTATATTCATTTGTACACACTCAAATAATCCAAAAGTTTTTTGCCTTAGCTCCTTTCTGAGTTATATTTGTACAGGTGGCAAAGTTTTTTTTAACATTGCAATTTTTGATGGTGCTTCATGTAAAGCTTAACCATAAGTCATCAATGTGTTCAGAGTTTCTTCTGAAAATATGTGGATAATTGTCTTTTCTGGAATTTCTCATTGTCCTGACTGTTGCGTGAGTCACAGTCTTCATTGCATCACAGCAGGACCATATTTCTGTAGCCCAGTCATTCAGTGCTGATACAAGTTGAGCTGGTTGCTGTTTTATGAGTTAAGTGTCACATTGTTTCCCCTTCAAAACAGCCTGTTTAAGCACCCTTTATCCCGTAACTGTGTCTCATCAGGCTCTGTGTAAAGAAGGCATGTCTCTTACTAACATTGGAGGAATTCACTACATGTCACTAAAACCCCCTTCCTTTTGTGACTTCCCCAGGAAGCCCACACAGTTCATTGAGTAGACATTTTCCTTTGCCTTCCAAGACAAACACCCCACTGTGCTAATTGTGGCACTCGTCTATCTGTGATAAGCATGAGCTGACAAAACAAAGTGTTTTGAGCCAGAATGTGCTCACAGTCAGTTTTTGTGTCTTTAAACACACTGGAAAAAACATTTATTATCAGTGTCCACCTGGGCCAAGCTGTCAGAGAAGCACTCATGGGTTCAATTACAGGAAAGGCAGGAGGTGAAATTCAGAGGCTGTAGATGCCAGACTTTCTATCTCAAAATTTGAATTACGTAATCTTTACTTACAGTAACCTATTCCACCTGTTAGCTTGGCATCCAAACAAGATCCTCATTTTGAATTGTGCAAATCTTGGTAATAGTTCGGCTTAGGAAGGCATTACATTTCCTTTAGGTACTTAAAGTCAACTATACATCCTTTATTTAAATTAATGAAACAAATCAAGTCAAAGGTAACAATTCCCTTATTATACACTGGTATTGTTGTCCTGGCCATGTGAACTTAATTAGTCTTTGAAATATATCTGTGACATCTAAATGAGCCAGTGGATATGAAAAGTAGTGTTTATTCATTGTGTAACAAAAGTTTAGACTATGAAGACATAGTCTTCAAACACAGTATATAAATTACTATGAAACCTTTTCACCTTATCAGTCTTTAGCGTTGCTCTCTCAGAAGCAACAGATTCCTATGATTGATTCATTGTGATTAATTTTGAACTAAAGCAGAAGACAAAGAAAATCTGTTTTTACCTGGGAAATAAGCTGCATATTTGTTGTATTACATCATAAAGCAAATACCTTGGGCAGCACATTATTTCCTCACAGCCTACGTTCATTTTAAGTGTCTGACAATGCTTATTACTTAAATGTGAGACACGTAAGGCAAGCAGCTGGTTTAAAATGAATTTGAATTTCAAAGTCACCCACTGTCTGGTGATATGTGAATGAGTTAAAACTGGTCACGTATAAGGCAAAACAGACTGTTTCATATTTCCTCTAATGAAGGGGACAGTATGCACCAAGACATCCTCCAGCTCTGATCAGCTGGCAGCGTCCATGCCTTGGCAGGGAAGTAGCAGGCCTGGTGGTTAAAACTGGTTATAGCTAGCAGGTGGTGTCAGTAGCTGTCTGCTTGCAAACCTGCAAACCAGTAGCTGGGACAAACAGTACCGGAGGCAAAGAAGGTGAATCTTTCCTCCTGGAGCAGTCTCATCGGCTTTTTGTGAGTGTAGCTTACCACGTGGCACTGCTTTACAGAGACATTTCATAACAGTATGTATGAATAGTTCTGTCACAGGACAAAATAATTATACTGATGCCATGCAAAGACTCCGTTTTTTTTTGTTCGTCAAGTATTTGAACTGTCAATTATAATGACAATTTAAATAGTCTAGCTCTTTAGTCTTTAAAAATTAAAAATGGAACTTTTTTTTGTCATAAGATCCAATTAAATATTAAAAAAACCAGAAAAAAAAAAAAAAAGCTAGTTCGTGTGGGCCTCTTTGTCCACATAGCAAGGGCAGCATTCCAACAGGCACAGGTTTTATGTAGGCCACTGGAGACCCTTTGTTCTCTTGGCCTGTTGACCTGAAGGTGAGGAACCCAAGAGACACATTCTACAGTCATGTCCCAGTGTGGTGATAAGTTGGTGTAAACACTGATGGAATGATTTCTGTCCTGATGTCTCAGTGACCTACTTACTCATGTTAGAACACAAAGATTTGTGAAATTGTATGTTTGAGAGATCAGCTTCTCTTTTGTATTTTTTCCCATCAAGCGAATTCCTTTATTTTTGTTACATATTACATGTACGTTTTGAATAACTAATCTATTATCTAGATTAACAATGACACATTCCAAAGTACAGAGCTTCATGATAAGCCCCAATGAGAGAGGTTACTTTGGTAATCTCAAAGGCAAGGGATGCTAAGTGTTTCCCCATGCTGCAGCATCTGCTTGGTAACGAAACAGTCACCTTTTTGTGTTCAGATTTCGTTGTCAGAGAAATAACAGACAAAGGGCTAGTCAGATGGAATCGGAGATGAGTTCAGCCCCCTTTCAGCCACACTCATCCAAGGACAATCTGGAATGAAACGGGTGATTGAGGTAACCACTTCCTTTGCATCCAAGCTTATCTCATGCAGTGAGGCATGTGATGTTACTGTCGTTCAAGAAGCATGCAGACAAGGAACTGTTTTTGATCACAATATGCTACTCATTAGTTACGTAGAAACATCGCACATGTTATCCTTGAAGAATTATGTAGTGTTCATGTCTTACAAGGTTAAGGTTTTGGGTCTTCATTTTAAATGGTGTTAACTGACATTGGTCAGATATTGTTAGAGAGTTATGAAGCGTTTGTTATGTCACAGCACATTTCAAAGCCCATGAATGTCTGGGGTTTAAATGTTTCTGTAATGAGATGAGATCATCCAGTTATTTGGGCTTCATGTCCGCTCACTTTAAGATTAAAAACAGTAAATTATGCACTAAATCGTGAGATATCAACTGGCAGTAATTCTGTTCTTTAGTTGTACATTTGAATGGTCCAATGCTTCTCAATTTGTCTATTACTATGATGTGTCTCACTATTTAGTTTAACTTTCATTTACTTTTTATTTACTTCATGTTCATGTTGGGCCTGATCCACCCCAAAAACGTCTTAATGTTTTGCATAGGACACTAAAAATGTCAAACTCACCTACATTTACAGGTTTTTTTTTCGGTTTTCTTGCGGGGTGTGGGATGGGGGGTTGTAATTGAATATCCCTGCCGTATGAAAAGTATACTGATTTATCTGTGTTTGAATGGGGTTAAAGACATAAACCTCCCTAGCTTTGTCTGGTTTTTAGTCGTCATCCGATTCACATGTCAAGAGTCAGCAGTACAGTATCATTTTCTTTCCTAGACTCAGTCATGCTGCTAAAAAAATATACGGTTTTAAAAAATGCAAGTTTTATGAATCCGTTAATGTCAATCATTTTTTATTTTCCATGACTGATGACTGGAACAGTTTCTCAGAGCAAAAGCAAAGCAATGCAATCGTCCTGCAAATTCAGATTAAAATTCCTGGTGTGTTTTGGTCCTTAAAAGTGGTCAAGTCCAGTGTTTCTTTTTTGCATTGGTGTGTATCTTATTTTATGTTTACCTCCACCTGTTAGCTTGATAAATAGTTTTGTAAAAGAGATTGTTAAAGATCTAGCCTAAGTCAATACTACCTACTGCTGGGTATATTTTCTTGAACACATGTGGCCACCTTGGTCAAACTGTTGTTGGCTTTTATTATTTTTTAAACAGCCTCGTTGTGCTGCTTCAGAAGCCATGGTTAGTTGAAGCAGTGTTTTCAATAGTGTATTACCTCCACCCTTTTCTCATCTGTGGTCTGCTTCGACAAAGCTGTTGCAATGGAAAGAGACCAAAGTGTGAGATGGTCGAGCTCATTCTGCATGGGAATATTTGTTGATTGCATTTTGGCTACCCCACAAATGAGCAGTTCCCCAAGCACAAAGGTCAGACTCACACAAACGATGAAGGACCTGCCACAGTAATTCACCAGCAAATAAACTGGAATAGCTTCAGTCACATGTTAAGGCTGATTTGACGGTGGCGGCTTTCTGGTGAGTGACCCTGTGAATGGCACTACTCTTCACGAGCAGGTGGCACTTTAAATAGTATGAATTCCGCTGTTGTATGAATGTTTGTGTGAATGGGTGAATACTAACTGTTCTGGCTGCAATGTTGTGATTAAAATGAGTCAGGTAAGAAAGATGCATGTGAATACAGTCTGTTTACCATTTACTGGTCAAGCAAGTTGGAGATGGTTGAGCACAGATTGGAACAGCCTATTGCTGGTTATACAGCAATAGGCTGGGGTACATGGCTGTCCATTGTGACGATGCCACTTCCTTAGTAGTGCTTACTATAGATTTCTGCAGAAGGCTCAGTTCCATTTGAATCTCTCATATATTTTTGTGTGATGACTTCATCAATGATAAATATTGATGCGTTCTGCACTTAAATGTCCTGCCGTAGTAGAAATACCACTGGACCAAAATGATTGAAATTATACTGCACATGTTATATATACAGTATATAAATTGTTTTTGCATTCCTTTAATCAATATCAGCAGATTTTCCATTGTACACCGGTTGATAACTTTTGCCAATATCTTATATATGTCTTTGAGAAATATTTAAACTATCCAGCATGTTGACCCCCCCCTTGTAGTTAATCCAATTGATCCTGATTAAGTCTTACCCTGAACAGTGTGTGGATACCATTTCCCATTTTGAAGTTATGTTCAATATTAAGGAATGGAGACAGCACTTGGCAAGCAGGGGCCCCAAAAATCAGTGAGAACCAAGTGGATATCTTCCTAATTAGATTAGATTGGGTCCAGTAGTGAGGTCTGATTTTCCTTCTTTGTGAGATTCACACACATCTTTCCCTTTGTGGAGAGAAATATCTGTAATTTCCTCAGGGATAATGCTTTTTCTTTGGTGAAACAGCCAGTCCACTTTAAGATATTGGAGAGGGGATTGTGGATCATATTACTGGAGCTGGGCATATTTTCCTGCTTTTGAGAACAGTACATACATTTTAGTCCCTCTCGGTGCTTTCAGGTCTAAGGTAATTATGGATAAATGTTTTATATCAATGCAAACCTATACCTTGACCTACACATGCTGGTTCAGAGTTTGCAGTGTGATCACACATTAGTGTTCCAGTCTTGAGATATGAGTAGAAGGAACTTTATTTTTCTCTGCAGTAATAATTTAACAGCGTTTATGTAACTACCTAATCCTTGACTGAAAGATTCAGTACCACTTATAAAGGTATTCCCAGACATCTGCCATCACCGGCTATTATAATTACTAAAAGGAAAATTAAAGTTATACATCTTTTTAGGTTAATGTTTTGTTTTTATGTAAAACTCAGGCATTTAGCTTTTGTTTATATAATATAGTATACATCTGTCAGTTTAAACATTTCATGAAGTAGGGCTGAATAATATCGTGCACAATATTAGATTAATATTTTCTTTCCATATTGATCAACATCAGTATGGGAAAAACTAACCATAATAATGTTTTCACTCTTCTCAAACATTTTCATCACCCCAAATAACATTTCTAAAAAGAACAAAATTTTGCAAATCAGAATTTGTTGGAAGTGCTGTTCTTCATAGACTTATTTTAGCAGTATGTCTGGAGGTTGAAGAATGAAGCAGATCCTAATAAACAACCTGCCTACAAAGAGGAGTGGTGGTGGATCAGTGATATCCTGAGGCTTCCCTGTTTTGATAACTGGAAGCCTGCAGCATAAAGAGGATAAAATGGATTCTGTCAAGTATGGGGGAAATCCTAGAAGAAAATGTCTCGCCATCTCTGAGGAAGCCGAACTTGGACGTCATTTGACATTCCAAAAGACAATGATCTCAAGCATATCTCAGTGTCCACCAGGACGTCCAGAATAATTTAAAAGTGTCCGTCATTTGGACTTGAATCCAATACAAAATCTCTGGTGGGATTTAAAGAAGACAGTTGCAGCACGTAAGCACAGAAATAACAAAGCTGGAGGCTTTTATCCACCAGGAATGAGCTAAGAGTCCTCAGTAATGCTGCTGTTTGGATGTGCATCATGTTTGAAGCAGGTCTTATTAGCACAAGGGTGTCAACAAACTATGAGAGACACTTTAGAGGTTGAATGTTTGACACAAGTGGTCAGTTAAGGTACCATTTTGTGTTTTGTGTTATATTAAATTCATTACATTGTTCTTATGTATTTGTTTAAAATCACTAATATACCTCAGGGGTAAGAATCTTTTTTGGTGACAGGGAGTTACGTAAAGAGTAAAGGTACTGATGCATTGCACTGACTGATTTTTCTCACATACATTTCTGCTGATTCATTGGCTGTTCTATCCATGCTGACGAAAAATGTCCGAAGCATTACATCTTTATCAACATACAAAGCATACATAGTACTGTATCCCCGATAAAGACCTTTGTATCACCTGGCCCTACTGTGCAAAGGATCATCTCTATTGCATAAATCTGAACCTCAAAAATCTGATTCAGCATACGCACCACATTTTCTCAGTTTCGAAACGTGATTTCATGATGGCCTCGCAGCGAATGAATCCTAAGCTCATATTCTTTTCGGTGACATGTTCATGTCTCACAGGAGCAAATCAGAGAAAGAGTCAAAGCAGGGAGTGATAGGTGTGGCCTATGCATGTTTTCACGTTAAATACTTCAAAGTTTAGTTTTAACTTGAGGAGAAAGCAGTGTGTCTGCTGTCATCTGGATGCATTTAGCCTTTGGGTGTTTGGAGCTAGCAGCCTGATGGCTTAAACTGAGGGACAATGAAATCCCTTGGGTCTGCAGGAGAGGAGGCCTGATTATGATTTTTTTTTCTTTGCTCAGATGACACCACATCTGGGCAGTACTAAAATGCCTCTGCAACCTGTGGAATATGGTGGACATTAATGTGTTGTCTAAAAATTGATAATTTGTAAAGTAGCAATTAGTAGGTCAAATTACACAGCATGCCTATGTGATTTTGTGTATGCTAGTCAGAAATTGAATGGTTGTGGTTTATTGGAGGCTGAGTCTCATTTAATTGCTTTAATGATGCATGGCTCCATATCAAGCCCTGGGAGGGTTGCAGACATGCTTATTTACTAAAGTGAGCTCACTTTCTCATGTTATGTAATCACCTTCTGTCAAGCTTGATTTCCTTATGGTCTTTCAGTCTTGCACCGTCCGTCATTGGTTTACACCAGCCTCCTTTGAAAAATCACTTCAAACATAGGGTGTAAAAGGACAGTATTCACTGTCACGCAAGTGAAAATAGTGTGAAGCATATTTTGCTTCACTGTTTGTTTTAGTTTTATGATTGATAATCATGATTATTATAATTCTTAAGCTTTCAACAGAACAATTATATTAATTATCCAGTAACTACGGTACTGTTAGACAAAGATTCAATCAATTATTTTTGCCTTCAGCCGATACAACAGACCGTCGCCACACTACTGTTACCAAAGCAAACAAGGCCCGACTGGAATGCCAGGATCTTTTTTTCTTTTAAATAAGTTTGGTACCGGTACATGTACCGACATACCAATGACATCTGCTGTCATCAGCTTGCTTGTTGCAACCTTGGCCATGGCGCAGATTTGTCCACACAGATACGGTCCAGAGATGGATGAACAGTCAATGCAAAAGAGTCAAAAAGAAGAAACTTAGATTTACGTCACGTGCGAGGTGTGAGGATGGCTAAGACCTGTGAATGATGAGTGACCTGTCCAGACTGGATGGTCGGTAGGTTGGTTTCACTATTGTGAAGCATATAGCTCATGAGCCACATGCAAGAACAATTAGTCTTGCTCCATTTGGGTACCGATTTCATATAACTGATCCTATGAAAGACATATCTTACTTGTTAAGTACCGGTTTTGAAAAACTTGTATTAGCGAGCAATTAATCTTTGCCAAGACGATTCATTTATCTGGCAAATGTGATATATCAAGAAGATATGTCTGATAAGACTGATGTCACAAGATTTAAAGAAGTGTACAGTAGAGTTGCTGGCTGAACTACCAACAGAGCCAAAGCCAGTCATTTGAATGTCCATTGCCCTCCCATAAGCCATCTCCAATTTCATTTTCAAGAACTTTTCTCCACATTCATCTGGCTTCTAAACTGGAACCACGCCAACCAAGGACCCCACACATGGCCTTTTTTCCTAGTGTAATTTTGTCTGTGAACAACCGCAGGCGGATGTAATAGATATCCTCAACTCAGTAATTCTGTCCAAACTGTCACAATTCATCTCAGGGAAGCTTATGTGCATGCTTTTTGTTGTCACAGGGATCTCTCCCTGACTGCTGCTCATCATAACAACTGATTTGAAATGCTCAGGGAACCTGGCACTTTGAAGAAGTGTCCTATTCAAGGAATTCTGGTCTGCAGTGTGCCGAGCAAACAATGTGGAAAGCTTCGGTTTTATAACATTTTATAACATTTATAACATTTTTTTGGGTGTAGAAACAGCACATATCACTGCCATCAGTACTTTGATGGTACTCTGAGGAAAATTGGTATAAAGAGGAGTGGATATGTTAAAGCTAAATTGGTAACTTTGTAACTTTGTTCATGGGAAACCTATTTTTCAACTCAGAGCTTTTCAGCACATGTGTTGTGTAAGTAGCATCAGTTGTCTTCTATTTCCAGAAACGTACCAACTCCTGTTGTTATTGTTATTTTTTGCGTGACCACTTGCTCTGACATTCCATCCTGTACTTTGGCCTTTAACCTGAGTCAGATCAGGGTTCTGACATAGATACTCACATATCTTCTATCAACATTCTCCTGCTATTCCAGGAGCGCCGCTGCATACCTGCGCTCTTCACCCACCATATTTTACAGATATATTGACCAAAGCTGCGTGCAGGTTTTGCAGTTGAGGAAATAGACACGGGGAACAGATGAGTGTTTCCAGATGTGGTGGCAGTGTGGGTGACTGCAGGGTTTACAAATGGGAATTGTCTTGATGGATAATACATCATTTTCAAATAAGCGTGACACCTGTCAATCGCTGCATTACTTTTTACAAACAGATCACTGAGATGGAAGATATTTGACATTTGTAAAACCCATTTAGGCATATTCTAGGAGGTTCAGTTGTCAGGCAGTGTTTCCAATTGATTATTTCTGTATTCTGCTAATGCCAGTTATACAGTTTTGTCTTGGTGTGAAGCCAGTGAACCATTACAACCATTTGTGTCTGCATCACTGACTCTTACTGGTTTAGGAAGGAAAGCTAACACCTTCCGTGGGTTAACGCTAGAGTTCAGCAGTAACAATATTCACGGTGAAATAATTATATTACAAGTTTTAGAAAAAAAGAAATGAATGGAAGGTAGGGGTTCCATGTTAGCTATGTAAACACATTCAAGTTGTCAAATCTCTGCCCAGAAATGTGTACAGATTGTGCTCTCGACACCCACTCAGTTGCCTGCCTGTGTATAATCACTCATGTCATATTGTATTTGTACAGTACATTGACAGCTCGAGGTATATATACATTGAGAGAAAGCTGGAACAGTGACTGCTTTTTAATAATAGTTGTACCTCATTATATATGTTTTAGTGGCATATTCCATTGAACCACATCCTCGAGTTATGTTTCTAAAAGCTTGTCTGTATTTTTCTCACCTCTTACAGCATCAACAATAAACTGCAGCAACCAGAAGCAGCATCTGGGGTGCTGGAGTACGCCATGAAACACTTTAGTGAGCTGGTAAGTGGTTGTTTTTTTTTTTCATACATGTCAGCGAATTACTATGAATACTTTTAAAACTCTTGTAGTTTAAAGTGGGCATTTTGGTTTACATTTAGTTTTGATTCAGGTGTAACACAAACTTGTATCTTTGCCTTCTCTGATGCATTTTTACACTTAAGGTGTTCTCAGTGGGCCATATTATATGTGATTTTTTGTCTGTATACTCAGTTTGACACTGATGAGGGCTATTTGAAATGCATATCCCTTGTACACTCTGTTCTTAAATGCAGTCTGTGGAAACCATCTGCTAAGCTGATTAGTTGTCAAAGTCAAGCAGCAGCATTCTGGACTTCTTTATCCAATTGACAGGATGTTTTTTTCCCTACATATTTACACACCAGAGTTATGTGACTCCATTTTACAGTTTTCCAAAAGTACTTCTGATTTGTTTTTTCCATATAGTGAGTGGATGTAGTATTTAATACCAAAACTACAAAATGTAGTTATTTTCTAATGCCGAACAGTTTTTAAGATTTATAAATAGCTTTAATTACTTACAAGTTAATTACTTATCTGTATGTTTAATGTGAAAATGTTTTTCTCCCAAATGTTGGCATTGGTATTTTAGCTAATGCCAGAATTATTTTGTATCATTGACATTAACGACATTGAAATCTTTGATTACTCCTCTATACTGTAATGTTGAAAAGTGACTGTTTAATTTTCTGGTTCAGATATAAAAGAACTGGACATGCATTCGACAACATCACATTAAATGTCTGCTAATAAGATCATATTTGTTTGTCTAAATTGCATCACATAGTATCTTTGACAACTGATTGGTCAAAGTTACTAGACTTGCATAAACAAACGAATAAGCAGCCACTGAGGTTGATTCTCAATGTGTACATTGTCAGCCTAAAAACAGACTCTTGTGGCCTCACAGTTAAAATAATATTTAATTTGAATCTATATTAAATGTATATTTTTTTCTGCAGTCCATGGTTGCCACAGATATGATTAAGTAGTTTATGTTGTGTTGATGAATTGCTCAAACGAATGCAACTAGTGATGGGAAGGTGCAGATAGGGGAAAAAAGTATTTACAGAAAGCCTGCATTCATACATTAATGAAGGGGTTATTTTTATCCAAAGAGCAACCCAGGTCTTTTTTTCCCAAACCATTTGATTTTCTATGGAAAAGGCCTTTTTTGCTGCGTTTGTAAACTGCATTTATGTTTCTCTATGAAAGCATGTTAAAATTGAAAAAGACTGAGTAAAACCAGTTTCACTATGTGTTTCCAGGAACCTTGTTTATGAGGTGACTGTTTGGAAAGTTTTACTGTGGGAGGATGTAAGGCTTCCCTGTTTAATATACCATTCAGGAATCACCGGTGAACCAAAATTTGGACAAAATGTATGCATTTAATCATTGGTTGATGTTTCCCAAAAGAAGTCAATAGTTTGAAGTTACTTTTACTGGAAGGAAAAAGTAAGATGTAATCAGTTTAATATTGATTTATTATTTACTTTTGGAAGCCACTATAAAATATTACAGGAAAAGTTATGAGACATTATTACCTATCTGTAAATGGAAAAGGAAGACTTAAACTAAAATTAATGTATTCACTTATGGTTGAGTATCAAATGAATTCTTGCTAGTTGATTAAATGCACAGAAGTTTATGGTGAATCTACTCGTATGAAGTTATTTTCACAATTTATCTTTTGGGTTTTTTCTTTCCTTTTTTTTTTGCTTCTAGGAAATCCAAGCAACCTGGTATGAGAAGTTACATGAATGGGAGGATGCACTGGTAGCATACGACAAGAAGATCGACATGAACAAAGAGGATCCAGAGCTCATTCTGGGCAGGATGCGCTGCTTGGAGGCCCTGGGAGAGTGGTAAGTCAGTGGTCAGGGCTGTGGTGAGTTCAGACGGGCTGTAGCAATTCTTCAAATCAGTTCCAACCTTCAGGTCTCAGATTTATTGATACTTATTTTGGTACATAAATAAACACATATGGTCAGTGTTAGTCATATTCTCTGATGTATTCATACCCGTGTTTTGTTTTTTTCTGTCCTCTGGGTTTTTTGTGATTCACTGAAGATTTTAACTGTAGATTTTAACCTTGGGTCTGATGGATAAAGTCGGTAACCGAGGTGGTGTACCTGCTGTGAGCATTTCCCTGTCCTGCTTCTCATTAGCTCAATCTACGTAGGCAACCTATTCCTTGTGTTGTGACCACATGTCTCTCATGACTGGGCAAAAAGAGACAAAAAAGGTTCTTCTGCAATGACTCAATTTTTCCAAGAAACACAAACAGGCATCCAATTGTAGGAAGAGGTGCCACTGTACCAGTGAAAACTCATCACAGTGAAGGGTTAGCGCCATAATGACTGCCCGTGTTCAATGAGTATTTCTAAGGAAAAAGAAAGTCATTGGATGTCACAACGATCCAAGTATGAGGCTCGTCACAGGGCCCATGACGCTAAGCAGATGTTAACTTGCTTATGTGATTTGCTGTCCAGGTCGCTGTTGTATGCACTGATTAATTTCAAAAGAATATGTTTTAGCTGTAAAGAGGCTTTGCAGCTATGTTGCTATTTTTATTGGTTATGGCCAGTAGATGACATAACAGTTGACCGGATCATGACTCAAAAGAGATGAGACTCAAGTGAACACATTGTTCCCTGTTAAGGTAAAGAGATATTCTTTCAGTCCTCTCTGTACTAATCCAAAACTGGTGAGACAGATTATTAAAAGTGCAGTTAATGTTTTTGCCAGGCAAACTGAAACCCTAGTTTTACACTGAAACAACCATTAGTGTAGAAAATCTGTCATTTAATCAAGATGATTGACAAAAATGTAAACACTGTTTTAAGACAAGCTTTTTGAGATATCAATTTACAGAGTATTTATATGAATATGTTTTTCTGCCATCACCATCTACAGTTGTTTATTTTAACATTCATTATCGTTTATAGCAGAGTTCAGAATGACTGTATAGGAAGTTTTACAAAAACTGTAAAAGATACCTGACAAATGCTCATCTCAAACTGAGCTCCCTACATTTTACTTGTAGATGCTGTTGGCTAACATCCCCAAAAACATTTACCCACAAAGGAGATCTGTAAGCACCCAATAAGCATGTGAAGTTAGATTAACAAAGTGACATTTCAAGATTTTAGTCGATGGAGACCTTGTTTCTGTACATTTTACTGATTGAGATGCTACAAATTGGGGAACTTGTCAAATATTTTTTCTTGAAGATGGCTAGGTTTGTGCAACAGTTAACTACATAAAATACGAACGCAAAATAACAGTATGTTGTAATCTATTTTAATATGACGCAAGTGTATCACCACAGAGATGATTCCAGTAGCTACTGGAACAGAATAGATTTTTTAATAGAAATTCCAAAGAATGGGAATGACGTTCTCTTTAGCCAAACTGTAAGTCAAGTTCATACTTCCACTGGATTGTGTTTGTCTGCTCTAGACACCGCTCTAGCACTTATTACTTTGATGTTATATGATAGCCAGACAGCTGGAGAATGGCTTCACTCCAATAACCCCATCCAAAACCGCTCTTCTCTTTCTGTCTGTCCCGCCCGCTTTCCCTCCCTCCTCTAAGCTGCTCTAGCATCCTGCCTGTTGACCACATGTGGTGGGTTTGATCCTCAGGACAATGCAGCACTGATTGTTGTTAATGAAGAACTGGTCTTGGTTAGGTGCACCTGACCCTGAGGGAAACTTCCATCTGTTTGCTGGGTGACTTGATTTTATCAGACTGTGGTGGGGTAGAACATTTGATTCAAGATATTCGTCAAATGAAAGGATAAAGAAATAATCAGATGCTGATGTAATGGAAATGAGGTCTTATCTCCTTCCCATCTACGGCCAGGAGTATTCTGATGAATGATTTCTTCTGTTGTTGTCATGGCACTTGGGAAAAAATGTAACGTCTTGACTTGTATGTAATATCATGGATCTGGTACAAGAGCATTTTTAAGGAGAACAGATGACATATTTCTTGAATGAACGTGCTGTAACTGTTTTTCAAACTCAGTGAGTCAGTCAACAATGAACTCCTTTATCAATAGTCCAAATTATAGCTATAAAAGAAGAACCTACCAATCACTAATGGCTTGTTTTGCACACAGCTCTCAGGAACCAATCAATATGTGAAACATTTTAGATGGCTTCACACAGTGACAGGTTATTCAGAGTCCTTTCTTGCACAGTGTCTCTTGTTAAGAGCGTGTACAGCCACGGTCCAGTGTGCATGACAATACTTGGCCTGTGCTTACCTGATAAACCAGGGAACATGACGGCAGCTGAGCTCAGTTTCTGATTAGGAAATGTCAACACTAGACTTCACTGCACTTCCGTCTGAATCCTGTGGGTGCTGTTTTCCAGGGGACAGTTGCATCAGCAGTGCTGTGAGGAGTGGACTCTGGTGAGCGAGGAAACCCAGGCCAAAATGGCTCGTATGGCTGCTGCTGCTGCCTGGGGTCTAGGTAAATTGTCAAATACTTCAAATCCGATATGAATGAACAACATAACAGTCAGCGGAGCTTCCTGTATGGAGCATTTAGGTCAGCCTCCGTCTGACCTAGGGCTACAATGCAATCAAGCCAGCAGAAATCAAAACAGTAAGAGCTCTTGCCAAGTCCCCCTCTCATAATCAGATGGGAATGGTATCCAGTCACAACACTGACATATTGTAACATGCAGTGGTGGAGAAAAGCATGGACCACACTGCAGACACATCCTGAGAGGTTTGTGGTTTGTGGTCTTGATTTTCCTAACACCCCTCAGACAGCGCTAATACAGCAGGCTTTTTATTGTTTTCTTTGGAACGCAATACATTGAAATTGAAAATTGTCTTGGCATTAGGGTCATAACAGTGGTGACAGGCTGCTTCACCACTAAAACTTGAGCCTTTAGTTGTGTTTTCTCTTGATAATCTCATCTCTACAGGGCAGTGGGACAGCATGGAGGAGTACACATGTATGATCCCAAGGGATACGCACGATGGAGCATTTTATAGAGCAGTGCTGGCCCTGCATCAGGACCTATTCTCATTGGCTCAGCAGGTATTATGTCACCACACACAAAATCATCTTATGCCAAAGAGTTCCCCTGTTCAATACATCATAAGGCCATTATATAGATATTATACATTTGTAATACTGTTAGACAACATCTCTGTGTAGCTTCTCAGTTATCCCGGTCATGGTTATCCAAAGCTGTTTAAGTCAATTCAGTGGATGTTTGGAAAGTTCTTGAAGACGTTTCGTCTCTCATTTAAGAGACTTCTTCAGCTGTGAAAGTGGCTGATCATGTCCCAGCATATAAACCCTGTGGGGTGTGGTCAGTGCTATTCACATTCCAACGACGGTCGTTGAAACCCGTCTGGCTCCTCAACGATTGTTGGTGGGGGTGTCAAAGGGGGTCGCTGAGATGTGAGTTTCACCTTTGTATGCTAATGAGCAGTAGCTTTGGGTTAGACAACATCTAGTAAAAACAGGGCACATGGGAATTCTCCTCGCCTTTTGGTTTCTGTAAAGTTGATTAGTATTTATCACAATGAATGAAAATGTAATCTCATTTTAGACTGCATAGAAACAGAAAAATAATTTTATGGCTATTCCAGACAGGATCCGATTTGCTCATCAACTCAGGTTTTTCATTAAAACAAAATGCTCAAGGTTTTGTTTTCATTTACCATGTGATACCTCCTCAGTATGGAAACGTTATGTCACAATTGAAATTATAAATGGTCACAGCAGTTAGCCTCAAATAAATACATAGCTTGTTGCCCCCTCCTGTCTGCCTGTCAGCAAGGACTGGTGGAAGTCAGGATGGTGTTTTCTACATTTGATGAAGTTTGGAATATTGGCTGAGCTCATTGTCCCTGGAGATGTATTTGTTTGAGCTGGATGCCACCATGTCTAACAATCACAAGCTAGTGTACCAACACTAGTGAACACCTGCTTCCAGTCCAGTTCTTCCAGTTTATCTGGGCTCATCCTCCAAGCCTCCTTCTTCACCACAAAGCCCAGGAGACTTGCTCTCTTTGCCCTTTCATTCTTCCACATCTATCCTTCCTCCTGTAAATTTGAGATTAGATCCAGGTGTGGTCCATAGGACTCTTCTTCAGCTGAATAGGAAAAGCAGACCTCTGATGACAATGAGGCCGCTCACAATGGAAAGCAGATGGAGTGAGGGTGAAAGCTTAAATGTCAACATGAGCTCAGTCTAGTGTTCCGGATGTGGTTGATAATCCTCACACTTTAGCTCTTTTGATTCCGTCGGGCTGTTCCTTTCCGTTTCTTTATGCCCCCAACAACCAGACATGCTCCAGGAGTCTCGGCATGCATTTTTGTTCAAGGTTTCGCGTTGCAGTGTTTAATAAATATCATTGTTTAGTCTGTTCCAGCAATGATTTGTAGACAGGCAGCCATTGCCCCCCATAAAGTAGCTAAGAGTTATGATATAGACAGTCCTCCAGAGCATGATTTCATGATTTTACAAACCAGGGGGTCCTTTTCACTTTACAGTCGTGTTTTGCTTTGTTTTGACTGCATTGGTTGGTATGGTTTCATGTAGTGACAAACAGGTCTGCATATGACACAGTAAGAACCGTGCAGCATCACTGGACTTTGACCTATGTCAGTACATAAGTACAACCTCTAAGAAAGTTTGAGATTGGGTCATGGTTTGTTTGCGCTTTAGAAACCAGACACTGCATTTATCAGGAGTCGTCTGGACTGCACATTTCCAGTGAGGCCCCAGCACAGTAATTCAGGAGTAAACAGGAGCCTGGCTGAGTGGGGCATATAAAGAAGCAGCCTCGTTGTCACCTCGTCCCAGCCGCTCTCCCATCACCCCTCCTCTTCTTATGCGTGCCTGAAGAGGTGTTGGTGCATGCCATTCCCCCATTCCCTCCCTGCAAAAAACAAAAAACGGTTTTAATTGATGGGAGTTGGTCTGAAACAGCTGTGTGTCCTGGCCTCAGAACTTCCTCAGTCATCCGCCTTCATTTTATCTCCCCACTAAAAACACTTAAAAACATTTGGGGTAGAAACCCACAGATACGGTTTACGTCAAACTACAAAATGTGTGTCCTTTTTTGTCCCTTTTGCTGGGGGCACTTTTTTCAATCCCACCAGTTTCTCACTTGTTGACATTTCTGTTTTGTCATTGAATTTAGAGATGTTTAATCCTATCATGAAATATGTGACAGTCAGCAATGCATTAAACTATTTTGCTTTGCAAA
This sequence comes from Antennarius striatus, assembly GCF_040054535.1. Lineage (NCBI taxonomy): Eukaryota > Metazoa > Chordata > Actinopteri > Lophiiformes > Antennariidae > Antennarius > Antennarius striatus. The sequence goes on along the minus strand of NC_090777.1, from coordinate 11,334,886 downwards.
TAGGTATTCTACTTCTGTTAGCCAAACTGAAGTGTTTTTAATCCACGCCCAGATGGACACCGAAAGGTTTTGAAAGAACATGACATTATGTTTTGGTCCACAGAGCATCTTAGCATAATTGGCCAATGCCTGGTAATTACATAAAAATAGAAAATATAGACAGAAGAAGTACTTCATGTTTCAATATAAAATTATCTTTTTGTTATGTAGTGTATTGACAAAGCAAGAGACCTCCTGGATGCTGAGCTGACGGCCATGGCTGGAGAGAGTTACAGTCGAGCCTACGGGGTAAGAGATTCTATGAAACATCCAGGATGATCAGAATATGACTCCATTTCATCACCTCATTATTCAGGTCGTGTACATGTCAAAAGTTTCTGCCACAGCCGAACACCTAATCTTGAAGTTATAATATATAGTCAGTCTGATAAAGCTTCTTTAGAAGTCAAATTGAAAATATTGAAAAAAGTTTTTGTGTGGAATGTAGAATTATAAAATGTTTCCAAATAACAATATCTTGAAGCCACTGGTCTCTGTTTAATTTCATGTACACACTGTAGCAGCAATAGCAAGCATGTTTCAGCAGGCTTTGTGTCATGAATTCCTATAATACAGCCATCTGACAGATGCCACAGAAGAAGGTCTAGTGGGCAGCTCAATTCTTTCATTTGCAGAGCAGCTTAGAGGAATTTTGGTCCATTAATATCGAACAAAACAACTTTAACTTATACAACTATGTTAATGAATGCATGTGTAAAAAAAAAGGGTGTGTTTGCTTCCTAGGCCATGGTGTCTTGCCAAATGCTGTCAGAGCTTGAGGAGGTGATCCAGTATAAGCTGGTGCCAGAGAGGAGGGACATCATTAGGGAAACATGGTGGGAGAGGCTCCAGGTAAGCACATGATAAATGGACAAGCACACATGCTCACGTGTGCAGCTATAAATGAAAGCAGATGTTGGAAAGGCTACTGTTACTAATGGAAAACATAACCAGCTAGACACCATACACACATAAGACACACATTCATGCCACAGGGCATCAGAGTTCACTATCTTTTAGATTTGTGTTATAATGTAAATGTTGCATGGGTTTGCAGAATAACATCATCGGTATTATTTGTGTACGAGTAAGGGGCATTGCTCGCATTATATTTTCTCAAAGATGCTTTCGTGGAAAAGACAATAAAATATTGGCTGACAAAGGAAACAGTGTTTTATAATTGATGATCAGCAATTTTGCTTCATAAACAGGCTTAAACATGTTCCTACGTAGGCGTCCTGATGTAAAAGTGATACTCTGTTAGCTGATGTTACTTGCAGACCTCACTGCTGCTAGCTGTCACTCGGTTTGGATCATTTTGGTGCTTTCACACCTACGTCATTTGGTCTGGAATTTCTGACTTTTCAGTTTGATCCAGAGTAAAATTGTAGGTGTGAAACCTCCCCCAGACCAAGGTTTGGATCAGATAGCCACTCTTAGGTCAGACAAACAGAGATGTTTTCAGACCGGATCAAACTCAACCATGACTGAGTTGGTTTTCAATGTCAAAGCACTTTTTTTCTGTAAGATACAGGAAGATATGTGACTTCCATTTCCATCAAACAAGCGGGGCAACACAAACAGAAGTATATTTCTGATGAGCTCCAGAAAGACTTGAAATTGCAGGGGCTCATCTCTTTAAATGCTTTTAGAACAATGGTTAAGGGTAGGGCAGATGCTGAAACATGCAACTGTTTCTCCCCATAGCATATGGCTCAACTCACTTGTTGTTTGTTGTTTTTATTGATGTCTATTTTATACTGTACTGTACATCTCTTATCGGTAAAATGTTGTAATTTATTTTTTATCTCTAATGATCTGATTTGTGTCTGAAATGTTTTGTTGCCTTCTTGGCCCAGGTCCCTCTTGAAAAAGAGATTCTTAATCTCAATGAGGCTAACATGGATAAAAAAAAGTTTAAATAGAAAAAAAAATAATGGACTGTTTGAAACACAAAGAGACAAATAATTTCCCTTTAGGGGTAAGTTCATTTAATCTTTAATCTTTTAAAGAATGACAAGTGAGCCGCAGAAATGAGGATAAGACAAAAAACTGCTGGAACAAAAAAATCATTTAAGACCCTGAAACCTCTGATTTACATTCAAAACAATGTAAAAATGTACATTAGAACAATGCTACCTGGCGATAAGGAAATTTAATGGAACAGTATGTATATATAGGTAGATGACGCAATCAGAAAAAGGGACAAGTGACAGGGAAAGTCCTTTCCGAGAAGAGAACCCTGTATTGATAAAAGTCAACTGGGCTTTTGGGTAAGTCTTGAATACATTTTGCCTGGGAATCTCTACAGACATCTTTTTTAAAAGTCTGAGACAGAATTCTGGGTAATCAAGCATCAAGTACAGGGAGATCATGTAGATGATAATGAGAGGATGAAGGTATGTCAAGTTCTTCACTTGGAAACCACAACTAACTGCATCAAAATTGCTTGATGTAACCAAAAGCCTGGTCCGTGGTTTGGATCCTCAGATGTGAAACCGCCCCTCAGGTTGTGACCACAGGGCAGAGTGGGACATACCGTCAATGAACTGGGCCTGAGTCAGGCCCAGTTCACTAAGACATCGCAGCAGAACTCTTCAAAAAGAGTTGATGTATATACTGTACAGTATGAAAGAAAATATTATAATTATTACATATTACAGTGTTGCACATGATTAGATAATTAGACAGTAGGTTGTGTGAACCATAAACCCTAAATCAGTCAAGGGGAATTTCTCCCGCTTGCCAAGTCTTTGGAATTTGAGACAAATGACATCTGATTCAAGCTAATAATTTTCATGTTCACGACTTTCATGCTAAAAATGAAATATGAATGTATGTCAAGGGAAGATTTTAATCAGATAAATTGAGGAGACTTTTATCTGTGATGCACCACTCCTGACTTTGATACCATTATGTCTAGGCTTCTCAGGTTAATACAGCATGTCTAATGCAATGTAATGTCAGTTGTATGGGCATGCCTGCATCTCATATCCTGCTCAGGCATTTGGAAAATCCAATGATAATAACCCAAGCAATTTCTTTTTTACTTTAAACCTAGATTATAAGCATTTCTCCTTGATAGACAAGGTCTTGTCGGTGAGTTCATGCAGAGCTGGTTAAACCAACCACCAGATAAATCTTTTGTGTCTTTGTCCACAAGCTGATGCACTATCAGCGACGAGTTTCACGTAATCCAGTGAAGAGAAGTCTCTGGAACTGAAGGAGGAACACAATGGGCACAGTGTGTATGGCAACGTCACTACATTAACAGTGTCTGTGAAATTTGCCTGATGACAAGGACAATACTAAAGTTCTGCATTCCAGAATGCACCAAAGAACAATAAGGTTGTGCTTGTCTGACAACTGCATATCCTGGCCCACAGGACTCCATTATATTATTTTAAAAAAAATTAAGTTGATGTGTGATGGTATCCATGATACATGAGAAGGTCACGGGATGAGATGAGTCTGAATGAAATAATGGCAACAACTAGCTCTGGCTGCTTGGAAAATGACAACTATAATGAAGGACTCAGCTCATTATGAAAGCTTAAATAAAATGGATAGAATGGATAGAGATTAGATTTTATTCATGCAGTTTGATGATCTTCAGAAAGAAGCAATTGCCTTATCAGTTAGCAGTTCAGTACATTCAAGACACATCACAAGAACAAAATAAAGGCAATGACAGATGTACAAACTGCAGAAGCTCAACCTTTAGGGTCTTTTTTTTTGGAGGTGGGGGATGAGGTAACCTGTATGTCTCACCTTTTCAGAGAAGCTTGTCAAAGACAGAATAGAGCTGATTGTTTTCAATTCAACTTTCTTTTTTCTTCATAGTAATTTGCTACCATGCCTTGTGACATTTCAAAGGTTTCTCTAAAATTATGTTAGCCGTTAAAACGGAAACCACATAAATACACACGCACGCACGCACGCACACACACACACACACACAAATCTCTGCAGTTAAATGAAGATACTCTTGATCATCTTGACTTTTTTCCATTTGAAACAGATGGAGGTTGGTTGGAGGAGGTATTTTGGATCAGGAGGTGGTCTTCCTGAGCAAACAGACAGGGACCATTATACCAGCACCAGAGCTGGGGCTTTTGCAGTACTTGACAGGTTTCTTCTCTCTCTGGTGATTTATTGGAAGCTGACCTCACACATCTGTCAAGGAATCGCTGCCTGCTCTCCTTTACTCTTTCTTCCCTCAGCACAGGATCAGACATATGGCAAAGAGCGTATGAAAATGCTGCACCCCACCACTTGTGGGTAAATGTGTCAGAGTGACTTCTTAAGCCTCTGTTCCTGTGAGAACCTGGTTGATGTTCAAGACGGGCTGTGTTTATGAATGTGCCCTTTTACACCGCAGCTTACCTCACTCTTTAGTAGGATGTGTTCCACATATTAACTCATGTATCTTCAACAGCAGTAATGTCCATAGTTAAATGTAGTTTGAAATATTTAGATGAAGTGAAATGTGGGTGGAAGTTTCTCATGGGAAAAGATTGATTTTATTTCTTTAACTCACAAACACCAAAGCTGCTGGGTTGGTATTTGTTAAATCAACACACCACAAGCATTCAGGTGGATTGTTTTTGCACGTATTCAGTGATACTCTCCCAGGATGTAGACAGGAAATGTAGAACAATAGGAGGGATGACATGAAGCTGTGGGCCATTGCTTCAAACCAGGAGCCATATGGTGCCATACAGTCATGGCTATGGTAAACACTTGAGATCACCTTTCTGCCAGGATACCAAGTTGCTCCTTTCAGTCTTGTTGGTTGAACTTTGGCACTTCCTTCCAGCTTCTCAGCAGAATGATGTCACTGACGTCTCAAAGTTGAAAGTCTTTGAGATCTCTGAACATATTTTCTTTTGGGGTTATCTGGACTCAGCCCTTATCCCACCATATGAAGCCCGCTTATGAAAGTGCAATACTATTTGATTCCAACCCCAGCTTTCAACAGCTTACTAAAAAGCTTGTCTTGTCTTGCCATCTAAGGAAAGCAGTAACAGTAAAACATTACAGATGAAGTCAACACTTAATGAAAGGGTTTGAAGTGCCTAAACCATCATGGCTGACACATCATCCTTGATGAATATTTCCAGTGAAATACTGATCTCTTTATTTGTTGCGACTAGTTGCCATGCGATTTAGTTTGGCCCTACCTCATAGCAATGTTTGTAATTATAATCAAGTTTAATCACTGTCCTTCTTCATGAAATATTTGTAATGCTTGTGTCTACCCCATGTGGTTTTGTCTTGATATCAAATCCCACACAGACCAGGTTGATTGCACTGTCTTGTCTGTTGGCTGCCTGAGGTTAGGAGAATGTTTAATAAGTGGAGTCTCTAATGTTACAAATACATTAGCACAGGCTTGTTCTTGTGTGGTTTAGCAGCATGTGAACATAGGCTCACGTGGACATAAATAAGACAAAGTGTGCCAGTAGCACTAGTAACCCCCTAGGATTTCGACTGCACCCCTCCTTCACATGTGTTCATTCTCTTGAGTTTAACAGGGGGGCTCCTCTCCCTTTGAGGGCAGTAACAAAAGAGCAGTGCGTTTAACCTATTTAACCCGTGTTCCTGTTATTTTTGTTCCTCCAGGGCTGTCAGCGTATTGTAGAGGACTGGCAAAGGATCCTGATGGTCAGATCGCTAGTCATCATCCCCCATGAAGACATGAGGACTTGGCTGAAGTACGCCAGCCTCTGTGGCAAGAGCGGGCGGCTGGTCAGTACATGGATCTATGTCTTCAAACCCTTCAGCTTTGATTGTGCAGAGCCAATGATAATCCCATAATGTTTGAGGCATCAGTCAGTGATGATTAGATCATTCCAGTCAAAGTGGTAAAGGAGTCAACCTGTTGAGGGATGATGTTGAGGAAAGAAACTCAGCACTTTCAGTCACACTTCACAAACATGAACCTGCAAGTATGAAAAATGAAAAACAGTGAATGTTTCTTTCCACACTGTTGTTCTATTTGATAGATGGATGCCAGATAATTGGCCAATTCTTCACACACACACACACACACATGCACGCACGCACACATACACACACACACGCACACACAGAATGCCAGAATCGTGGTGGACTGAACAACAAGAAGCTCTTGGACAATGTCAAACATGGGGACTAATGTGGTGACAAAGGGAAAAATGCTTTTTGATGGGATCTTTTTCTGTATGCACACAATCTAAACTAAAAATCCACAATGATCTGTTTGGGTTATTTCAAATCCTAAAGTTGTACCAAGGACAAGTTTCATTACGTTCTGTAAAAAGCTCTTTGAAGATGCGTACCCTTACCCTTTGCCTCTGTTGCCCTCCTCATCCTTCTAGGCACTGGCCCATAAGACCCTGGTGCTCCTGCTGGGCGTCGACCCCTCCAAGCAGCTCGATCACCCCCTGCCAACAGCCCACCCCCACGTCACCTACGCTTATATGAAGTACATGTGGAAGAGCGCCCGCAAGGTAGGAACACACAACTGTTTTGTGTTCAGTTGATGGATTACAACTCACATTTGTAAATATTTGTTACTTTGATGTTCGTCATCATACTTGACAACACGACAGAAAAATGTTCCTATTTGTGACATAAACAACTCAAGAGTCAAAACAAATCAGAAAAACAATATCTGTTAGGAACGTTGGTATAGCAACCTTCTCAACAGGACAACTGGACCGTCAGACGAGTCAAACTGGAGTCATCTGTGCTCATCGCAGCGCAAACTTCATATGAATAGCAACGACGGATAACATGAGCCAGACAGTAGCTAACGAATAAATGTTACCATTTGTTCTGAAGCCTTTGTGCTTTCTTTGGCAAAGCTTCAAGTGCATGAACGCAGCCAAAGGGTCTGTCCACCAGCAGCAATGACCTAACATAGTGAAAGTTTCAATATAAGCCACGAGAATAGCATTGTTTGAAACGCTCTGCCCTCAGCCATATATCATCCACGCACAACCATTCACGCACAGTCCATACAACTCTGAACAAAGATAAACACATGTTTATTGCCAGGTGTTGAGCTGTGTTCCAGAGTGCAGGTCTCATTAGGGGGCTTAGGTAAGTGTGACTGTAAGCTCTGCTGTTGCCTGGCCCAGATGTCCTACCAGTCACAATGTGAAAGTAGAAGGCACCCAGTAAAGAATAAAGGCCAGGCAGGTATTTTTAAATTCATATTCACACTGACAAGTTCTGAGTCCGTCATTCTCATAGTCCTTTTTTATTATCATAAGGAAATCATTCGACAAGACAACACTATGTCATAGTCCTCCTCCTAACTCATAGTATTTAAAAACTGTGTAACCATGACAATCAGAACATTTCCTCTGGGTAAGCACTATGGTTTGTGGAGTAATAAGGGGACAACAGTGAATAAGCTTAAAGCTGTACCACATCTGGCAGTGCTTCAACACACCTGTGATGTTTGAGAGGAAGCCCACTAAATGTGTGCTGAACCCTTAACAGACCGAGTGTGTAAAGTGTGCTGTCTGTATAGTAATATCTGTTCATATTTTTATCATTAATTACTATCTTGTATTTCAGTCAAAGTTAAATAAAAAAGTCCAAGTCCAAAGTCCAAACATCCTTGAGAAGATTATTTACCTGCCATTAATATTTGTTTCCTCCAGATTGATGCCTTCCAGCACATGCAGCACTTTGTACAGGGGATGCAGCAGCAGGCCCAGCACGCCATCGCAGCCGAAGACCAACAACATAAGCTGGAGCTCCACAAGCTTATGGCCAGGTTGGTTGTTTTCTGTGTGGGTTTGCAGCAGCCACTGAGCACCTTTTATACAGAAAGTAAACTCAAAATTAGATATGTTTAGATTGACCATAGTAACTATTTGTGGCTTTAAGTATTTAAGATTTCCCATAATTTTTTCCCCAAGGAAAGCTGATCTTAAAGATGACTCTGAAGAGTTTGATCATGTTCTCCAAAGTATATAATAAAAAAGTGTTCATCAAGATGTGCCACATAATTTGTTGTTCAGTGTTTTGGATGATGTCATGGCATGCGTTATTGACGGAGGAATTTTAATTTAATTCTACATGAAGAAAGCTGAGAGCACCTTTTGTTTTCTTTCTGATGTAGGACTTCAGTTAATCCTGTGCTGAATTTGTTGTGATGTTGGAGGCCATCAGGATTATGATCAACACAAATGCAATGTTGTGAAAAAAGCTAACTTTTTTATCCTCAGTTTTTTTAAATAAAGTGCAGCATTCAGAACTGCATTATTCTTGTCAATGCACATCCTTGCTGTTGGTTTGAATGTAGTTCAGATGCACTCAATTTCTGAAGTATCTTACCAGCAGTCACACTCTCACTCCAGTCCCACAGAGAGGACCAATCAGCATGCCAAAGTGAGGGAAAAGTATTGTCTGCCCCAGTACTATAAACACTTGGGGTCATGTACCGGCATTCAGCTCCTTTTCCATTCGCATGAGTCAGTCTGGCAAAGCAACGCCTTTTACTTGTAATCCTGTAGGCTCTTTTCAAGTTTGCCAGGTTTTCTAAATTTCTCACCTCAGACATCCCAATTAAAGTATCCCTTTTGGCAATTTTTCCCACACAGCTACTTATCACAATCCTACCAGAACACGGCGCCTGCAGGTATCATGGACCAGGTGTCTTTCCTGCATGGTGCTGGTGGGTTGCACTTAAACCCTGGGTGCCGTGCTCTTTAGCTAACAGCCTTAACACAGTCCTGGCAGCTTCACTCTGTCATCAATCAGTGGGCTGTTTTCAGCTGTTGTCAACACATCCTTACATTCAAAAACGAAAGAAACAAAGCATGACATTAACATACCAATGATGTGTTTCAGGCCCATTTGCAGGATTATATTATGCAGTGATTACTGTGTCATGTGGGTCAAAACCTTCAGAGTAAGCAGAGAGGAGGTGTAATTGAGGAGCAGACATGTATAGGTAGACAGGTATAATCTTAGGTCAGTAAACATATACAGTAGTCTCATCTAGCCTTTTGCACAAACACACAGCAGTCATGTGCAACGTCCCATTTCATCAATCACACAAGACAACACAAAAGTGTGACAACAGACAGGAGGGGCTTTTCTTTCTTTTTTTCTGCATCTTCCTGACAGTGACTGTGTGTGACTGGGGAATGCAAACACCTGCATACTGTCAGGCTTACAGGGTCTCTGCAGACATGCTGACACACTTTCATGAATGCAGGTCAGTCGTGTGGTATGGAGCTCGCCTGCAGCGCTCAGTCAAACCTACATTTATAAAATCACCTGGACTCGCCCCCTTTCCTAAGGATCCATTGCATCTTCACCTTTTTCCCACATTTGGTCAATGACACTGGTGTCAAAACAAACATGTTGATCTACTGTTCTCAAGACCATCCCTCCAACCCCCACCCTCCCTCGGGGGGAGGGAGGGTGGGGTTTAACTGAAAACATTTCTACGCTGAAGTCAAACTGCATGGAAAATCACTCAGGAGAAGAAATTACATAATCTTCAAAGACGATTTATTGGAATTGATCGGCACACAATGTCTCGATTGATGTCAGATGGGTCGGCAGCATGTAGTACCTGCCATTTGCTGGTTTGGTGTCGCTAATGATGTGTTTTGCATCTTGGACGCATCAAACACAAGACATCTGAGTATTTGTTTGTAACCACGTGTGTTTGTGAGGGTGATGAAAAGAGCTAAATGCCCCACAGGGATGCCACAGATCTTACTGTCAGCTCAAATGAACCGAAACAGTGGTTTGGATAAGTGACAATCTCCAGATGGAGTCCCAGAACCGTTCAGCAGATAAACACACCGTTGCCATGAGTAGTGATACTTTTGATAAATGCTTGCGTGATTTACAAGCCCTGTGATGTCATTTGCTTATTCTTTTTTTAATGGGCTTTCTGCCTTTAGGTCAGCTCAATGTCACATAGAAATGTCAACATAAAGATTGTCTTAATTATTGATTATTTATGATTTTACCCCACTGGTGTTTCGTCAGTGTTAATAAATTCTGTATATATTCGCTTCATCACTAGCATCTAATCTTCGCTTTACATTGACCTCAGCAACACTGTTGAATGGTTTGAATGATGCAATTAAAGGCCAGAAAATGTGAATATGTGTGTTTAAGATTAGCAGAGTTAAGTTGATCGGAGGTGATTCTGAGCTTCATTTTTAGTTTAATACATGTTGAATTAGAAGATTGATTCAAAATGAACTGGGGATTTTTTTCACAAATGAAAGATGACGAAGTAGGAAATACCTTCAATCTTCAATGAAAGGTCTCCTCTGTATTTATTACTCTTCCTTGTAGATGTTTCTTGAAACTGGGGGAGTGGCAGCTCAGTCTGCAGGGCATCAATGAAAGCACCATCCCCAAGGTCCTGCAGTATTACAGCCATTCCACAGAGCATGACCGCAACTGGTACAAGGTCAGTTTCTCCCTTTTAAGTCTAACCCTTCACTCCTGAATTCTCTCTGGCTACAGTTAAACTCCAGCTGTCAGCGCGTAAGGAGGTCGACCTGACATTGATGCGTCATCGGGAAAACTGCAGGCCCATTTTACTGCCCTGCAACCAAACATATCTGTCCTTTATTGAGACTTTGTTGTAGTATGAAAGAGCATTAGATGTAGAAATGATTCACAGTGTTACTAATCCCGTTTTCCTCACTTTATGCCATCTCGTAAAAGGCCTGGCATGCCTGGGCAGTGATGAATTTCGAAGCGGTGCTGCATTACAAACACCAGAACCAAGGCCGTGATGAGAAGAAGAAGCTGAGGCATGCCAGTGGGGCGAGCGCTAACAGCGAAGCCAGCAACAGTGACAGCGAGGTCGACAGCACTGACCACAGTCCTGTTCCCTCGCCGGGACAGAAAAAGGTCAATGAGGTGAGTCAGAGAGAGAGGCCGTGTCCCCCCCACTCAGTATCAGCCATACATGGTCCCCTGTTCTCCCAGCACACCCAGTCCCCACTACTTTATCAACTCTTTTTGCCAAATGTTTGTTTCTCCTCCACAGGACCTCTCAAAGACGTTGCTCCTGTACACAGTTCCTGCTGTACAAGGTTTCTTCCGCTCCATTTCCCTGTCCAGAGGCAATAACTTGCAGGACACACTCAGGTGAGTTAAATGTTCGTAACACACACACACACACACACACAGCTCACTTTAATTGTATTCAGTGTATTCACAGACACCAAACTGAGGGGGCATGTGGAGAAAGGATGACCTCTAGTGGTTGTTTTAAAGTTGAGGTGAAAAAAGATTGTCCTTATTTTAATAATGTTTTTCTGTTGTTTCAGGGTTCTGACTCTGTGGTTTGACTACGGTCACTGGCCAGAGGTGAATGAAGCTCTGGTGGAGGGTATAAAGACTATTCAAATAGACACCTGGCTGCAGGTAACCCATGCACACACCTTGTGTGTGATGTTGACCTAGAGATTAAAAAATGTATTCATGCTTAAAATTAACACTGGCAGATTTTTTTATGTTGACATAAATAAAATTGTGTGTGTTCCTGCTGATCTTTCAGTTTGTTTTAATTTCAACGTCTGTCTGTCTGCCTGTGCAGGTGATCCCTCAGCTCATTGCCAGAATTGATACTCCTCGAGCTCTGGTGGGTCGCCTCATCCATCAGCTGCTGACGGACATTGGACGGTATCATCCACAGGTATGTCTTCTGACATCACTGCACATTTCGATGGAACCCTAAAGAAATATTCTTATTTCCTGTTGGATCCCTCCCCTCCAGGCTTTGATATACCCGCTGACTGTGGCCTCCAAGTCCACCACCACTGCTCGCCATAATGCTGCAAACAAGATCCTGAAGAACATGTGTGAACACTGCAACACTCTGGTTCAGCAGGCCATCATGGTACAGAGATTTAGACTACAGTCATCAATAAGTTTACCTTCATCCTATAATTCATTGCTTAAAACAAGGATACAATGTACTTGTCGTTCATTTTCATATTTTTGTTTAGCTTTGGTCCATAGAAGAAGAAAGCTGTATAGTTAAATATGTGCTGCAGTATTTCTGTGCTGCTGCTGTGTTAATGTGAGCATCTGTGTGAAAAGAATGAATGAATCCATTGTTGCAGAGCAAAACGTTCCTCACTGCTTCCACCAGCCAATATTTAAAGGCTTTAACAGCTTGTTTCTTATTATTGAACTTGTTGTCATAATATTGTATTTTTCATCTAGAAACTTATCAAATAAAAACATTATCCAGACACGTCAGGTATGATTGTTATTCTGATTCCTCTCTCGTCATCCAGGTGAGTGAGGAGCTCATCCGAGTGGCCATCTTGTGGCATGAGATGTGGCACGAGGGCCTTGAAGAGGCGTCACGTCTTTATTTTGGCGAGCGTAACGTCAAGGGCATGTTTGCTGTTCTCGAGCCTCTGCACGCCATGATGGAGCGAGGACCACAAACCCTCAAGGAGACATCTTTTAACCAGGTGGGTATCGGACTCGTCTCAGTTCAAGTTCTATGTACTCCAACTGCTGCTTTGTGATCTGCTCTTTGGACATTCAGTGAAAACTCCAAAACAAAGCACCAGAACATTTTGTTCCCGATTATGTTCCTTAAGAGCATTTTTACATAATATTCATGCGGTGTACCATCAGTTTAACAAGCCTAATCAGCATCATCTGAACGATCTAACATCAGTCCAAATCAGAGCTGTAAAACAACACCACCCTGAACTATGAGGAAAGGGTGAACCTTGGTATTGACTGTTAAATGAAATGCATTTATTTCATGGCCACAAATGAACTGTGCATTTTTGTGAGGCTTGTTCCTTTTGACTTTATAGCCATAAGTTATTCCAGTGGAGTATCAGATGTTTCCATTTATGCCTTTGCAGATGTTCACTCTTAAAATACAAAATACTTGATGAAGTTCTCGGTTAATCAAGTTTGATATTGGTGTTCAGCAGTAGCTTAAATTGCCCTGCTTTGGCAAACTGTTTTCCTATAATTGGATGAATCACAGTACAGAAACAGAGGGTGTTGTTTTTTCCTCTCTGTGCTGCAGGCTTATGGCAGGGACCTGATGGAGGCTCAGGACTGGTGCAGGAAGTACATGCGTTCTGGAAACGTGAAAGACCTGACGCAGGCCTGGGACCTGTACTACCACGTGTTCAGACGTATCTCCAAACAGCTGCCACAGGTGGGCTTCGATTGCCAACAGCACTTCATAAACTGCTTCATCATTATGATCAACAAGGGGCACCTACAAGTAAAAAGCAACCACGCAAACTGCTCTGAATCAGATAAATGTGGTTATGGGCTCCATGAAATATAAGACTTAGACTGAAACTACAGCTGCCATCCAACCAGTTGTGCATATCGGTGTCTATTCCTATCCACTTTCAGACGTGGTGACGTGTATTTTGACTTTCATGATTCACAAAACCAGAAAAAGCAGTCTCGTATTCCCACAAAGAAGGAATGTGATGCAGCAGATATTAGAAAATTGAAGGGAAACTACGTATTTCATTTAGTGCAAATCATTAAACAAGACACCAAAAATGTGGTGGAAAGATTCACTTTAATTAGCACAAAAATATGCACACTTCTAAGTTTCTTAATTCTTGTTTTTGCACATTAATGACCTAAACATCTCTTCTTACACTGCTTAGATATTATAGTCACAAAGTTATAATCATTATTGTTCTATTGTTATTATGACAACATCTAATAATAGTACAGGTCTATTAACATTTGTTCTGTTATCTGTACTAGTTAATAACTACAGTAATAGAATGACTGCGGATGTCAGCCGTAGTGGGCGGAGCTGTGTCGTTTAATTTGAGCACCACAAAAGGATTCTGGGAACAACTGTTTTCAGATCAGTGTGGAACATTAATTATTCAATCTTAGAGAGGAAAATCAAAAGCTTTCTCTCACGTTGACTTTCTGTCCTCATAAAACAATAAAGACAGGAAGCAGCTTGATATTTTATGCTACCGATGGTGTTTTTTTTCTGGAGCTGAAACAATAACATAAGAAACTTTCATTTTTCAGTTCGATCTTCCCTCTAGTCTGTGTCATTGTTATTTGATATCTGAGAATTTTCTGTGATTCCCACAAATGTAAACTATCTGTAAAACAGACCTGGAGTATGTGTGTGGTGTACATTCTGGGGATGTCATCATGTAAGTCTTGTCCAAACATTGTCAATGTTATCCATTAAGGTAGGAGCAAAAACCCCACAATGATGAAAACCTTTTAAATTTAAATCATGCTTTAGTGATGATTCACATCACCACTAAAACATGATGATTGTTCCGAGAACTACATCCTCCATCTTTCATCAATCAATCCATCCGTCCAACAAACAAACAAATCAGTACCATTAAAGACATGACCTCACTTTGATGAGGTAAACATTTGAGGGACATCAGGTCAACTCTCCTGCAGATTTAATTCGTGGAGTTTGTGAGTGGTAATGATTCAAACATGTTTGGGTTTGTTTTGGCCTGGGTACTCATTTGTGCTATTATCTGAAGGATAATTTCAGCCTCTCATGCAGCTAAATGTTGTGATGATGAATTGTTGCTTTATTCTGTCACTTTCTCCAGCATCTCCAAAACGCAATTAATCTGCTGAAAAACAGGAAAACAGCTGTTTCTTCAATAATTAAAGCACTTTTTATGTCACCAAAGATTCCAATAAAGTGTGTGGCTCAATACTTCAGTCTCCCAACCTTGTGGGTGTGATAATAATCATCATTTCCATGCACATGGAAACTGAGTCCCAGAAGCTGTTTTAGCTGTTTCTTTTGAGCTGAACCTGGTCTAAGATACATGTGCTTTGGTGTTTACTCAAAGTCAGTATGGTAAGTCCTGAGTAATTGGCTTCAATTTTACTTAAAGCATGTCTCACTGCTTCTGGAATGAAGATAAAATTGAAATTACTGAAATCGTCCCTTACAGCGATCATCATGTCGCTGAAAAATGACATGAAAAGTAGTTCTGTCAGGAGCTCTTCACAGCAAACGGATACAGCAATGCTATTTGACACAACGTGGCTCTGCTCTCGGAGATGTGCTCCCGCTGTGACATTACAGTAAGCACCATAAAATATGCAGCAACATAATATCATACTGCGTGCTGCAAAGAAAACACTCTCCTCTGGGGATTCAAATGGAAATAAACTGTCTCTAGGATGTGTGCCTACAGGAGATCCAGAGCAGGTTGCAGCTGTGATGAAGTAATCATATAGTGTTTGAAATTAAATAGTTCTTCTTCTTATCCTTTTGGCTTTTCCCAAACAGCCACCTAACCAGCTTGTGGTTTCCATCGAAATTCCTATTAAAAGACCTTCTTCTTCTTCTTCTTCTTTTCCTTTCGGCTTTTCCCTTCAGGGGTCACCACAGCGAATCAGTTGCCTCCATCTAACCCTGTCTTCTGCATCCTCTTCTCTCACACAAACTACCTTCATGTCCTCTTTCACTACATCCATCTTCTTCTTTTCCTTTCGGCTTTTCCCTTCAGGGGTCGCCACAGCGAATCAATTTCCTCCATCTAGCCCTGTCCTTTGAATCCTCTTCTCTCACACCAACTACCTTCATGTCTTCCCTCACTACATCCATAAACCTCCTCTTTGGTCTTCCTCTAGGCCTCCTGCCTGGCAGTTCAAAACTCAGCATCCTTCTACCAATATATTCACTATCTCTCCTCTGGACATGTCCAAACCATCTCAGTCTGGCCTCTCTGACTTTATCTCCAAAACCTCTAACATGTGCTGTCCCTCTGATGTACTCATTCCTGATCCTATCCTTCCTGGTCACTCCCAGAGAGAACCTCAGCATCTTCATCTCTGCTACCTCCAGCTCTGCCTCCTGTCTTTTCCTCAGTGACACTGTCTCTAGACCAAACAACATCGCTGGTCTCACCAGTTATTTACACCTTTCCTTTCATTTTAGCTGAAACTCTTCTATCACACATCACACCTGACACTTTCCTCCACCCGTTCCATCCTGCCTGGACACGCTTCTTCACCTCTTTTCCTCACTCTCCATTGCTCTGGACTGTTGACCATAAGTACTTAAAATCCTCCATCTTCTTGATCTCTTCTCCCTGTAACCTCACTCTTCCACTTAGGTCCCTCTCATTCACACACATGTACTCTGTCTTACTGCGGCTAACCTTCATTCCTCTCCTTTCCAGGACAAACCTCCACCACTCTAGCTTCTCCTCCACCTGTTCCCTGCTCTCACTACAGATCACAATGTCATCTGCAAACATCATAGTCCATGGAGATTCCTGTCTAACCTCGTCTGTCAGCCTGTCCATCACCATAGCAAAAAAGGGCTCAGAGCTGACCCCTGATGCAGTCCCACCTCCACCTTGAACTCCTCTGTCACACCTACAGCACACCTCACCACTGTCTTACAGTCTTCATACATGTCCTGCACTGCTCTAACATACTTCTCTGCCACTCCAGACTTCCTCATACAATACCACAGTTCCTCTCTGGGCAGCTTTCTCCAGATCTACAAAAACACAATGCAGCTCCCCCTGGCCTTCTCTGTACTCAATCAACATCCTCAAAGCAAATACTGCATCTTTAGTACTCTTTTTTGGCATGAAACCATTCTGCTGCTCACAAATACTCACTTCTGCCCTTAGTCTAGCTTCAACTACTCTTTCCCATAACTTCATTGAATGGCTCATCAGCTTTAGTCCTCTGTAAAATGAAATAGTTAAAGCCTCTCAATAACCTGCCAAAGTCAAGTTCAATTGAGATCAAATAACTGATGGGTGAATGAATACAAGCCGAAGAAAGTTTGCATATAAACCGCTTTTTGCAGTTTGATATCTTAGTTTGGATATGAGCTCACAGCATAGTTCAATAGTGCAGGGTGTAAGCTGTTTTGGGTTTGCAGTTGTATCATCCTACCAACTAGTCTTGACTTTTTTCCTCTTGTGCTCACCCATTCCCCCTTTCCACTCAGCTGACCTCCCTGGAGCTACAATACGTGTCTCCAAAGCTGCTGATGTGCCGGGACCTGGAGCTGGCCGTACCAGGCACCTATGATCCCAACCAGCCCATTATCCGCATCCAGTCCATTGCTCCCTCCCTGCAGGTCATCACCTCCAAGCAGCGCCCACGTAAACTCACCATCATGGGTAAGATTGGGAGAAAATTGTACATGCATGAACCTATTAAATTTGAAAAACAGTTCAAAGAAAAATTTGTAGTCAGAGTAATAATCTCTCTGCTGGCATGTACATGAGAATGTTTGGTAACTTAACCAAAGCAACAAAATGCCTGTGGCTGCAATTTATTCAGAAGCTATCAGTGATGACAAAGTTCAATGTGTGCAAGTAACACCAGATAGAAAACAATTACAAATAATATCAAACTTTTAATTAAATTAATATCAAAAATACCCCAAAAAGGATTTAAAATGTATACCTGTTGCCTTTTGTGTACCTCAAGAGAAATAGTGCTTTCAGGCAAAGGTTGAATACCCTGGTCCCATCCAACAGTATCTACTGCCTTTCTCTTACATCTTGTGTCAGTCTCTGCTTTGTTGTTCACATAAAAACTGAAGTTGCCTTAAAAAATGATATTCTTAAAATACTAAAAGTAGCTCTCAGCTACCACATGAACCACATGTGCTTCTCGCTGCATCATTTTAACTCTGCACAACGTGATGCCTGCACCTGATGTACCCCATTAGTGTTACACAAGACACTCTGTAAAAGACAGGAGCCAATAAATCAACTGACACCTGAAGCCAGGCTTTAGATTAAGACCTGTCATCACTGCAGGCTTAGATTTACTGTTGGCGCTCTGCTGCCCTTACTGGGAATGGACTGGAGACTGTTTTGTTTCACTGGATGCACAGATTGCCCCTGTAAAGGTGGGATGATCATGTTGGTGTAACTCTATTAGTCGTAGGACATACTAAGTCCAGACAGTAGAGCATTGTTTGTGTGGCATCATAAGTCGTACTGAAAATGAGATTTTGCTCTGGAGAAGTGAGTTAATGTTACTTTGGGCTCGGCAGGAATTAAAATTTTCCACTTCACTTGCGAAAACCACGATGCCTGGCACACCATCAGGGATTGAACTTCACCTCAACTTTAGGGCTGTTAAAGGTCAGCATTCATTCTGCTGCACAATCACAACAGGGTTCTTCTCTTTATGGTCCATAAAGTGAGGGATTATTGGGATGAAGCCTACTGTACGAGTGATGTGGTTCATATGAAGTCATTTACTGCCTGCTCTAACTCACTACATATCACTTTTGGAGAAAGCAGTGGGGATGCAGCTGTGCAGCAGCAGCAGGAGAGCTCTCTGCCAGTGCTGCCAGATCCAGAAAATGCTCCTTACAGTACATAATACCTTCTCTGTTGTTTTGTGGCGCCCACTGCAGGCAGCAACGGCCACGAGTTCATGTTCCTGTTGAAGGGCCATGAGGACCTGAGGCAAGACGAGAGAGTCATGCAGCTCTTTGGTCTGGTCAACACTCTGCTGGCCAACGACCCGGCATCCTTACGCAAGAACCTCAGGTCAGGGTCAAATCATCTTCACAAATACACACATGCCTTGAGTTCATTTCACACACACTAAGCACAATAACCATACACTCTCACAGTCAGGAATATGATGCTGATTGAGAGAAGTGAGGAAGCCTTCACGAGTCGTTTGTTTTCCTTTCACTAGCATTCAGCGCTACGCGGTGATCCCGCTGTCCACCAACTCAGGTCTGATTGGTTGGGTGCCCCACTGTGACACGCTGCACGCCCTCATCAGAGACTACAGAGAGAAGAAAAAGATTCTGCTCAATATCGAGCATCGCATCATGCTCAGGGTGAGGAGCCACTGACTAATGTGTTAGCGTACTTTTTACGTTTTAAAAAAAGAAAACACTGCGTATTTCCTATACAGTATTTTCCGCACTATAAGGCGCACCTAAAAGCCCATAATTTTCTCATAATCCTGTAGTGCTTCTGATAATCCGATGCGCCTTATATGTGGATTAATATTGGTTAAAAACAAGATCGCTGAAAAAAAGCCGGCAGTCATGTTGCACTGAGCCACCAGGGGCACCCTCACAAGGCACTACGTCCCCTAACAACGGTAGTCAAGGGGCGTCACCCAAGTGCCTGCTCTCACTGACCTGCTGTCTGACGGCAGAGCAGCCTGCGGAGAACACCGGTGACTGGCAACGATAACGTTGAAAAACATTGGGAATTTTCAACAATTCCACTAATAAAGTTTGACCGACTGACTGATCTCAGTATTTTACAACTACTGTGGCGCCGGAAATAACCCACTTTAAACTTAATCGGTCTAAAAAATACCATTGTCGAGTGTCAGTGCTGTAATCTGGTATCTAGTCACGGTCCATTCTCAGTCTGCGGAAACATGGAGAAACTGGTGTAAAGGTGAATGAAAGACCCTCAAAGCTGAACTTCCATCCGCTTCAGCAATTTTAAGAGCTGAGTCACTGCTAGACAAAGACGCCTGGTGTGCTGCAATTGATTTGCAAATGTAGTTGATACCTGAGGCCCCGTCCACATGATGCCGTAACTTTTTGAAAATGCAACTTTTTTTTACCCGGCATTGAAAACGATTCGCGTCCACACGACAGCGTTTTCAAAAAAATCTCCGTGCACACGTAAAAGCATCAGTGTATCAGTGATCAACATGTGTATAAGCAAAACAACTCCAAGAACGACTGGAGAGACGACCGGCACGTGTGGAAATTCACGCATTTCCTCTTGAAGGACAACCTTCATCACAGAGTTCTCCCACCAGCAGACAGCGTGTCCCGGTCTGACCCAGAACTGGCGTCGGCGTCTTTGGCGAGGAACGTGAATGAATGAATGAATGAATAAATACATATAAAAACCTTTTGACACATAAATAAAGAAACAGACGAACAAATATTTAAGTGCAAAGCATGTTTATCAACGCATCTTTGACGTGGAGCTGTTATACATCAGAAAATAGCCGGTTTTAGCTCCGTTTGTTCATGTAGGTACGGGTCACATGCATGACGTCACAGCGGTTTTCGTCCCAGTGACACGCCCCCCGGATAAAAAAAGGTTGTGGATACAGCGTCTACACGACAACGCAGACCCAGCGTTTTCAAAAAACACCCACCTTGACCAGCGTTTTCAAAAAGTTGCGTTTTCGTTCCAGATATCTGCGTTTTCGTGTGGACGGAAGGCGTAAACGTAACAAAAAGGTTGCGTTTTCAAAAAGTTCCGGCATCGTGTGGACGGGGCCTGAAACAACACGTTACTGGGGGGAGCGCATTCTGGCTTGTGTATTCTGTCTGCAGCGACGTGCTGTGAGATTCACGGCGGTGAGACGTTAAAGTCAGTTCTAGGAGTAAAACAGCGTCATATTTGCCAGTAAATTAGCAGCCTGACATTAAAAACTAATTAAACAATTATTTAGGACACACAGCAGCAAATAGCTGCACCTCACCTCCGACTGGACTACCAATCGATCGAAACAATATTTAATTAATAAACGAAGACGAACGTCGGAGCTTAAATATCTGCTTCGAACTTCAGATCAGGAAATAATCCGCCCTGTTCGCACTGAGTGGTCCACTGTAATGAATTTAACCAGTTTTTAATGTCAGATTTTTTAATATGGCGTATTTTGCCAGACAGAGTGGCAAATACGCTGTTTTGTCTGGCTCATAGAACTGACTTTTGCGTCGGTGCCTCACCTCCGTGAACCTCACCACACGTCACTGAGAGCTATAGAAATAAAATCTAATTTGACTATGTTTTAGATAATTTTGTACAACAGTATTTTGTAGTACTTTTATCAGTAAATCTCAGCAGCTAAGGAAAAAACCCATGCATGTTGACTTCTTTCTAAGATGGCAAAGTGATCTAGTGATCAGGTTTTCCTTGGTGAGGCTCAGAATGGCCTCATTGGCATAACAACAGGGGGCCATTCACAGCTGATCAAAGGTACTCAGTCATGAATGCTCTATCTAGTGGACAGATAGCGCTACTACACTACAGCCATTCGTTTTTTAAATCTAGTTTAATTTTTTTATTATATGCGCCTTATAATCCGGTGCGCCTTATATATGAAATAAACTATAAAATAACCAGTTCATTAAAGGTACACCTTATAATCCAGTGCGCCTTATAGTGCAGAAAAATACTGTACCCGCAGTTTTCATCACCTATTAACTTGTGATATTTTTTACCTCCTTATTTATGTATAATTGAGCCTCTGCGTTGCGTGTAGGTAATTACTGAAGAGCAACAGTTGGTCTTGCTGATGAAAGGTTTGTAAATCTGTCATCTTCATATATGATGTCCATACTAAATACTAAATAGATTCATCAAAGCTGAAGAAGCATCTGTTTCCAATGATGATCCTGATGAATACCAATCACTCTATAATGAAAATACATTCTCCGGTCCTTAATTGTCAGAAATGAATTGCATACCTCTGCTTCAGAAAGCTTTATTAGACACACACACGCACACACACACACACACACACACACACACACACACACACACACACACACACACACACACACACACACACACACACACACACACACACACACACACCTAATCGTCCTCACTAAATCGTCCTCACTGAAGCATCAGTACAGGAAGCGAAGCAGCCTCAGATGACTCATGGGAGGAGAGAAGGAACACGTTAGGACACTGAGGGAGGTGTAATTACAAACACAGACAGAGGCATCAGGGCCAAAGAGAAATGTCAAGGCTCCGCAAGTGCAGGCTGAAGATCAAGTGACTGGTCCACAATGAGATGGTGACATCATGTGAACCAGGATTCATGGGCTAATGGGATAAAAAACAACCAGTCAGACTGTGAGGACCTGCAGGAAATGTCACTCAAAAGCTACAAGCATTATCAGATTTTCTTTTTGAAAACTGACCTGGGGTCTGTTGAACAGGTCGTTTCACCCATAATAATGAAAACTTTACCAAAATACAATCCGTGTTCTGACTTCAGTTAAATAACGAACAACAAACGGAAGGAATTAAACCATGAATGGATGCTATCCTTGAACAAATGTTATGATGGCAGAATTTAAATGGACTTTATGGTTTCAGTTCAGTTTCAATCTCCAAATAGCAGTGTGTGAAGTCTACCAGTCAGTCAGTCAGTCAGTCAAGCTATCCACCAGATTTAGATCAAATGTGAGGAAGGTGGGAGTGAGATGATGAAGAATGACACTGTTGTTCTGTGACCCAGAACCCAACACCATCACTAAAGCTTTGTTCTAGCTGTACGGGTACTCACCTGCAGGGACCCCATGTTGGCTCTGAAGTTGAGCTCCTATTAAGGTTTGTTGCTGTAATGGATCAGATTGCGTGCAATTAAATTTTTCCATGCGTTGCAGTATTAATATAATTTAGTTGTAATTGTAGCAACATGCACAATATATCTATTGTGTGTATTAACTTCACTACTCTTTCGTAGGTAATATTATAGTTTAATATTCAAACACATAGCTGTGAGCTACTGTGTGAAGAATGATTAATATGTTAATCATCTTTTGGAGTGTGTATTGCGTAGCAGCACTCCTGTAGACTTAAATGAGATCACGCTTGAAGCTTGGAAATTTTGAACAATTACTTACATGTTGGAGGAGATCCAGGCAGAAAACAAACAGCATTCTTGTAATGCATTCACTGTCCTATGTCTTACATGTTGCTGTTGTCCACGGCTCCCTGGTGTCTTTATAAACCCCTTGATATCTGTGGACCATTTCTGTTTTATTTGAAAAGAAAAATTCACTCTTATGCACTTCGGGTTTTTTTACCCACTGCTTGGTGTGTTGCTTACATGTGGAGGGCGTGTTATGTTTCAGATGGCCCCAGACTACGACCACCTGACACTGATGGAGAAGGTGGAGGTGTTTGAGCACGCTGTCAACAACACGGCTGGAGATGACCTGGCAAAGCTCCTGTGGCTCAAGAGCCCCAGCTCTGAGGTGAGATGCTGGGCTCCTTTTACGGTTCAGGAAAGGCGTATTCAGCGTTTCATGTGCGAAAGGGAAGGGAAAATGTTATTTTAATGATAATAATTTTTCTATTCATTGATTAAAATATACAAACTACTCTTGAACACTCAGACCTTCAAATCGAGTCCATGTAATACGTAACTGTTGTGTCACATGTTCAAGTGGAAATCTGTCTCCAGCAGCCTTCAGGAGGTTTTCATTTTGAATAATGCACTACTGTAACGCTCTCAGCTAGAAAAGCTCTCTTACGCAGAGGTTTGTCTCCTTCAGGTGTGGTTTGACAGAAGGACCAATTACACCCGCTCCCTCGCTGTGATGTCCATGGTGGGCTATATCCTTGGACTGGGGGACAGGTGAGATCTGCTGCAAAAACAAGTCTTCATCTATTTTGTGTACACTAAATAATGTAAGAGCCAATAAGGAGACACTGCTTGTATCCTGAAGGCATCCTTCCAACCTGATGTTGGACCGGTTAAGTGGCAAGATTCTGCACATTGATTTTGGAGACTGTTTTGAGGTCAGGAGGTTTCCTTTCAGTGATTTTATTTTCAATTTCCCAGCGACTGACTGTCATTGAAACCTTCAACAGGTTGCCATGACCAGAGAGAAGTTCCCTGAAAAGATCCCATTCAGACTGACCAGGATGCTGACCAATGCCATGGAGGTACCAGCTCTGTGTTCATATGCTGCCATCCACATTTGATTTTGTGTGCAAAAGCCAGAAAAGTGTTCACATCAGCTCGGAAGTCAGAAAAAGAAACATTTTGGAGGAGTTGGTATTTTTCCTGATTCATCAAAGCACCCCCCATGAAGCAGACACCAACTGACTGAAAGCGAATGCTGTCTCAGAGCGGCTTCTTCTATGTTTTTTACATTTAAGTCAAAATGATAATTAATCTTTTCCAACTGTGCACAGCTGGGAGCCATGACTCACTGCACCTTTTATTTAATGAGTCAAGAAGAAATGAATGCAGTGACAAACTGATTTGATCACAAGTGGTTGTAGTTGCATCATCACTGAAAGGAATGACCGAAAAATGTTTTGTCTGAACTTCAGATATACGTGTAATTAATTTGTCAATATGGGGTTTACCACCAACAAAACACCAGGTTGGACTCGAAATTACAAAATACATTGACCCAATACATTTCAGATGTGGGGAAAGCTTTGTCTCCTTCAGTAAGGTTTGTCTCTGATTGGCTGCCAGGTGACTGGTTTGGACGGGAACTACCGGATCACCTGCCACACAGTGATGGAGGTGCTGAGGGAGCACCGGGACAGCGTCATGGCCGTGCTGGAGGCCTTCGTCTACGACCCGCTGCTCAACTGGAGGCTCATGGACAGTAAGCGACCCTCAGCCGGCCGCTGTCATCTTCGTTGACTTTCTTTCCTCTTGCCTCCTTTTTTAAATCGTCACACATGAACATAGAGTTCGGTAAACATTCGTCTTGCAGCAGAAACACGGCTGGGTGGGTGTTGTCTGTCGGTGGGGTGAGACGTTTTCAACAAATCAGCTTTTTGTTTTTCAGAAGTACAGTAGTTATAAAGGCTAAAAAACAAAGCTTCATTTTTGTGCATTTTAAAAATGAGTGCAGCACATGATGAATACAATATAAACTGTAGAGGAAAAAAAAAATCCTTGTTCTCACACATTTCCCTCCAGCGAACACCAAAGGCAACAAGCGTTCCCGCACCAGGACCGACTCGTACACCGCCGGACAGTCAGTGGGTGAGTCTGGGCACGAACTGTGGCTCCTGCCTCCGCACTCCTGTTTAATAATGTATGAATGGACTTAAATCCGTGACTGTTGTGTCCTCACAGAGGCCCTTGAGGGAATAGACCTTGGAGAGACCACACACAAGAAACCAGGGACCACGGTGCCTGAGTCCATTCACTCCTTCAGTAAGTCACCATTTCCTTCTGTGCTCTTCTTTTTCATCTCTTGCTGCTCATTTTACCACGAAAAGCAAGCTCTCCGGCTGTCATGAGTAATCGCTACATCTGCCATGGTACTGCGAGGCAGCACTTATGTCCAATTTCCGTGAACTGCAGAGAGACAAAGAGCTTTTGAGTTTCCTTAGATTGTCAGTATTTGATGTCAGGATGTGTGTATTTTGTAGTTGGGGACGGTTTGGTTCAACCTGAGGCACTCAACAAAAAGGCCATTCAAATTATCAACAGAGTCAGAGACAAACTTACAGGTAACGTCTGCAGCACTCAACAAGCACCAGCACGCACACACAAATAGGGTCAAAACTTGTCTGCTGGTGGATTCTTTTTTGCCAAGACCTTTTCTGGAGCTAATTCAGATGTTAGCAGCATTGTTAAACCTCCTCGGGTCGAAGGAGACACAAGTCAGTTCATCATACTGCAGAAATTCCTACAATAAAACATTGACTGAAAACTGAAGTTGTGGAATTAAAGTCTAAGTATTGTGATGCTGTTTCCTCCTCGTAGGTCGAGACTTCTCTCATGACGAGACGCTGGATGTGCCGACACAAGTGGAGCTGCTGATCAAACAGGCCACGTCACACGAAAACCTGTGCCAGTGCTACATCGGATGGTCTGTCATAATGAGACTTCCTTTTGCTTTAACTATTTAGAACAGCCAGAGGTTTTTTCTGGTTTGACTGACTCGGCTTTTTTCTTTCTCCAGGTGTCCATTCTGGTGAAGATCTGTCTCCTGCATCCAGGCTTAGACTTCAGTTTTTTCACCGATGAATTAGGAAGAAGTATGGAATGTACGGAACAGAATTTTTTTATTATTATATTGTTATTAATATTATTATTATTATTATTATTGGTAAATGATGCAATTTTCCAATGATATGTTTTTATGTTTTATGAGAAAATGTCCTGTTGATTATAATTTACCTCAAAATGTCATCATGAATTCGTTTAAATTTCCTCTCCCTCATATTTGCTCGAATGTCTATTCTATGATCACATCACAATAATGAATATTTCTTACTTCATAGAAATCCAGAAGTCTGTTGTCATTTTGTTTATTAATAAATGTAATAATGGCAGTTTACAATAAGACAGTCAGCTTTTAACTGATTAAATATTCTTTATTAATGAGATCAGACATGATTTGAGATGACCATACTGTGCTGTACGGACATTTGTGTGCCAATAAACCCTGTACAGAAACCACTGTGATTGAATCGTGTTCCTTTAACTGCAGCTCTTTTACATTTTGCAGTAAAAATTGAAGCATGTTTTTGAAATCTGATAGAAAAGTTAAAGAACCCCTACTGTCGCTCCATTTGTGTTTCTTCTGGTTCCCACAGAGGGCACTCTGACTCCTAACATGATCCTTCTCCATCATCTGCCCTCTTGAACCAGTGAAGATCCACCCCACCCGCCGACCAGAACAGAAACAGAAACACTTAGGATTTTGAATATCCTTTCTTCACACTGATGCAACACAGCTTGTGATATATTCATCCTCCTTCAAAATGCGGGACGTAATAGTCATTGACAGAAACAAAACTCATTCAAATGGAGTCGATGGCAGCAGAGACTACCTTTAATTTGGTTTCCTGTTGTCTTATCCTGTCAACCTGAGGTAGCCTCCTAACTCGTGCTCATTGTTATTCCCAGCTTCTTCCTCTGTTTCTTACTTCCATGCGTCCTCCTCTGAAGGTTAATTACTTATAGATAGTTAAGGACTACAGATCAACAAAAAGCAACCCATTGATCTCGTCACAGCCAAGCTCAGCTCTGCAATGTCACACCCGTTACGCATTGGAACACAGGCCTGGTGATTATCTGTTCATATCGATCAGTTCCACCTCTGTTTGCCTTCGTCGTCCTCACAGATTTTTTCTTTCGCTTCTCTTTTCACTGTTTCTTCCCTCCTGCTGCCAAAAAGCTCATTACACAAAATGTTACTATCCATAGTCTGTGCCACCTTTTTCATTAAGTCCTTTTCACCCATCTAATGTGTTTGTATTTTTTCAGTTTCTCCACTCTGTTGTGGGGCATCTGAGTCAATACCTCACGTTAAATAGGCTGCATTGATTGGGAGAGGGATTTAGCTGTTTACCAACTGTGGAAATGGGTGAGTGCTGCAACAAAACACTGCCAGACTCTATGGAGCAAGTCAATGCTAACAAATGGCACTCATTGGGAGACAATGAGGGAAGGTGAAGGCTTTGGCAGCTGAGGCTGCGGATGCAGCAGTCCATGCTCCATCAACCTTTAAAGTTGTCACATGAAGCCGTCCAGGCCCGACACCAGGAGGCATGATGGGATGCAGCGGTGTTTTAGTGGTGGTAGAACTCTCCTTAACTTGGATCCAGGCCCTTTCCTCTTGCATGTTGCTGTTTGCTCCATCTTAGTGCTTTGTTCCTCCCTTCTGGAGTCATCCCCCTTCCTTCTACCATCTTTAGCTTCTCATGATGTCTAGTGCTTTGAAATTGCTCTCTGTGTCTCATGTGTTTGGAATGAATTCACACAAACCAAAGATCACAGCTGAGTCATAGAAGATATTAATATTCCAGTCCTCGAATCAACTTGATCCAACTTGACTTGTGTATAAAGAACATTTTAGGTCCTCCAAGTTACTGCCTGAGAAGAAGCTTTGTGATCACGGATAGGTCAAAACATTTCACTGAATAAACTGGTTTTGTTGTATAAAGTTAGTACATCTCTTTTAAGGTCAAGTGAAATTCAGACATTAAATTGCAAACACTGAAAAAGCAGCACAATTCTCAAAACTCACAGGCTACTCTGAAGCAACAGGTGTTCACTTTGGCTTGATGGAGCAAATTACAAATGGTAAAGCTTTTGTAAAATTGTATGAGCTCAGGTATGAAGGAGATGGAAGCTACAGGGTGGGGTCTCAAAATGCATCCACATTTCAGCCTCTAGATGGAAGCTTTGTAGGACATCAATTCCCTCCTGTGCTTCTCTACGGTTGAGGCTTTGTCTCTCATACTACACAACCTCCCCCGGGGTCTTTCTCTCTGGATTGGCCTACAAGAAAGAGACAGCCGAAGACGGAGGAGAAATTGATGCAGCTCAGGAGTTGTTTAAAGATGTGACCTGCAGCATGGACTTTGGCTGTCTGTGCATTGCAGTGTAAAGACTGTACTGATGAACCTGACAGCAGTTTAACCCGCCTGAGATCAGCTGCTCTCTAAGGAGGCTTCAAACATGTTCCCCTTACAGCTTTAGCCTTGTTTACTCTGCCTGTTATGGCTCCCTAGCTAGAATCTGAGATGTGTGAGGAAAGATCGTGAGTAATCACCTGTTTGTCAGAGTGCAACGAACCAAATCTTAAGCACAAAATTAAAATTGTTAGCATCAAGAAATTATATTCTATTTGATGTGCTGTAAACACAATCTGAGCAGACCAAGGGTGGACAAAGTGGAACAAACTTGAAAAGGGGATTTTTAACTGAATGCAGCTCCAAATGGCTCCATGAGGTAATAAAGCGCTTGAAATATAACCAGTTTAATACCTGGTGACATGAGCAAATGGCTCACCATATGCTCCATTATGCATTGACCAACTCTCCTTCTCTGTGATGATTTCTACTGAAACACTTGTAACTACTGGGAAGGACTGTCTCTGACTGTAACCATGAACCACTGAGAGCATCATTTATCGACTAATAAAACCCAGAAGCTCTGACACATGACAGCTTTGGTGTAGACTGCATTTCTTTCCTCTGGGGATGCTTTGTTGTTTTGTGATAAAGAGGAGGAGGTTGAGACAGAAGTTCATCCAGCAGTGACTGAACTGGTGATGATAGAGCTAGAACATTTGTTGATAAGGCTGGGACTATTCAGGACATGCATAGGTTACATGAGCTCAAACTACCTGGTGCACTACTGCCACCCACTGGGGATCAGCAGTCACACAAACCAACTGCACGAATGGACATCTACAGTAGTTGCCAGCACATTCTTTAATCCAAACTCAGCAGGATTACTGAAAACATACAAGACTGACTTACATCGAAATTGGCATAAAAATGTAAAAACTAACTCCGTAAAAGAAAGAGTGGGTCATTGACATGTCACACTGTTTAATTTTCTGCCAGTTTTGGTGAAATGTGTTCCTGACAGAGCAAAGGAAAGGCTGTTGTTCAAACACATTCTCTCACTGGTGGTGGTGAGGAGGGACAGGCCTGTTCCATCCCATAAGCAATGCAGACACACATTCCATAGCGTCCTGTAGATTCTGTCAAACTCGGGGCGGCTGTGACTCGAGAGGCCAAGCAAACCTTTTACTAATTGGAAAGCTGATTTGACCCTGGTCGGGGTGTCGAGCCCCCAGTTGCTCTTTGTGACTCGTCCGTTTGTGTCTGCGTGTTGAAGTGAACGGCTGAGCAGCGCTGCAGCCCGGATGGAGATGAGAGAGACTGGGGAAGTGTAGAAAAACAGGATAATGAGAAATGGGCTCCACAGACACAAGTCTGTTCACCACTGACACACTTTTAGAGCGCCTTCTTAACACTTAAGCTATTCACAAACACACGTTGAATTAAGTCTCTGTGTGTCACAGACGTATCAAGGCTGCAATTTCACATTTGCATATGACAGAAAGGTGGACTAGCTGCTCTTGTAAGGCTGTTCTGGTTTTCAATGATTTAGTAGTTGTGGGAAAATGAAGGTAAAATTACACTTCAAGTGGTTTCAGAATTGTTGAACTGCCTTTATCTTAAATCTGAAAACCCATTTCCATTGTGCAAACGGGGTAACCAGGATGACGTTATGGGGAGCGCAATGACAAGTCAGAATGATTGCTGTAACAGGAGACTGCTGTGGCCTTTAGAGCTGCATCCTGCAAGTTAGATTTATTATCTCTGCTGAGGAGTTCATGTTTTCAGCCTTGTTCACTTGAGGATTTTTCCCCAGGATTATGCAAATATTTCTGAACAGATTTCCCTGAAACATGGTTGTTAGAATAAACCTCATTAAATATTGGTGCAGTTCTGGATAAAGGAGTACGTTCATGGTTTTGTTCCTGATTAGTTCTCAAGTTCTTCATGAGAAAAAAGTATCTCTGGGGTTGGTATCATGAGTGTGTGCAATTTGATATGGATCCAAATCAAAATCTGGAGCTGTCAGATTTAATCTAATCAGTTATTATAAAACCGGTGACCTTAAATTATGGTTTCCGGGTAATGAGTTTGACTTTGGATAAAGCATGAAGAAATTAAAGGGCACTGGTCTTTACTGGAGGGACGTGTTTTACTGTTGCTGTAGTTACATTATTGTTGGCTGACAGAAAATTCTACTAACAACACACAGAGGAAGTGGCTTGAATCTTATATTAAAATTCTTCATCTGATTTTGTTGTTTTTGCTCTTGCTCTTTTTTTCTGGGGTTTTTTAACACACACACACACACACACACACACACACACACACACACACACACACACACACACACACACACACACACACACACACCAATACAAGCTAGATCAACTGAGTCTCTGTGCTGATTGAGAAGTTATAACCTCAGCAGGTCTGCAGTAACAACAGGTCAGTTAATCCTTCATTGGTTCTGGTGTTTGGTGTCCACTAACATTTTCTCCCATCAGGACCGTGAGGCGGGTCCTGCAGAGATGAAGGTCTCCATTAGCCCTGAGCCTTGACTGGTGAGTCACGGGTGCTGCAGGAACACATTGTTGAGCAGAGGAGACACACAGGAGTTGTTATTCATCGTTAACATCATTATGAGGCTGATAGAAATGATTCCAAGCTGCAGATTTTAGACCATCTGAAAAGCAGTGACCCTACCTTTGAAGGGGACTACTGCCGAGCTGGTGGGGCCGGCTGTGGTGCAGTGTGGGCGGATGTCTGCAGTTGTGTGTGACAGCTCCCAGGTGTGAGTGTACGGTACTCTGTGAATGTTTCTCAGAGAGGCTGCATGCTCAGCAGAATCCACCCCGAGATAAATAAAGACTGTTAAAGCTTGTTTGTCTTAGTACCTACTCTAGATGCGCTTGTGGTGGCAGATGCAGAGACTGATGCTATTCAATTTGACATCTCTATTGCGTTTGGATTGCTGGATTTTAGAGGGAGATGGGAGACAGATGCCTCCTTTGGAAGAATCTGAGCACATTGTCACAGACAGTCTGGAAGGGGAAATAAACAGCTAAGACTCCGATCAGACCAGAAAGCTGTGTGACAACATTGCACATAATGCACAGTCTCAGCTAAAATACTTACTGACTTTAAATGTAATGCTTTTAATTATATGTCTGCGGGTGGATGGGTGTATATTTATTTTTGGAAACTACTTTCATTAAATTTTTGGTGCATTGACCACAATTATGAGCTGACGTTCCAATTTTTTGATCGAAGAAAAACTGGGAAATTATCTTTTCACTCACACCATAAAGAGATGTTAGACATCCAAATATATATATATATATATATATATATATATATATATATTTGGATGTGTGTGTATATATATATATATATATATATATATATATATATATATACACACACATATACACACACACACACACACACACATGTATATACACACGTATATACACATATATATACGTATATACATATACATATAGACACATATATATTGTACACAGGCCCCTGAAACAAACACACAACACACTAGGGGCCTGTAGGCATGCAAATTACTATAGGCAGAGGCAGAGTGACTAAGGGGTGTGCCCCTAATGAGCAGCTTGTAGGGAGGACGGCGCCTTGCTCAAGGGCATCTTGGAATTGACCGGAAGGTCAGCTGACACCTCCCGCTGTCAGCTCACACTTTGAGGATCGCTGGCGGGAGCGAGAATCGAACCGCCGATGTCTGATCATAAGTTGTCTGCACTACCACTGAGACACTGCCGCCCCAAATTACAGGAGATCATGAAGGTCAGTGGAGTCCATGGATGCCGCCTGCATCTAATCCTGTGGGAAATATCTACTTGAGAAAGACGAGGCTGTTGGACAGAAGTGGCTGCACCTGGTCAGCGGCAAGGTCTGGGTACGCGTTGGCATTCCAATGATGCTATTAGCTGCTGCCATGTGTGCCAAGAGAGCACTGACCACACTATCACACTCTATTAGTTGCCTGAACCTTACAAAGAGCCACTAATCCAGGCAAAACATTGTCATTCTTAAGTACATTTGGGTCGTTACGGAATCCCAATGTTGCTACAAATGGGAAAGCTAAAAAAAAAAAAAAGAACTCTCAGCAGAGTTTCCACCTGCAAATTACTTTAAATATTCAAAGCACCAAATTAAATGTAATAAAGAGCAAAAACACAGAGTTTACAGTCCAAATCAATTGAGCTAAATAACATCACTTATCTGTTGTAATGTAATGAATGTAAGAAATTTTGTGGTGCCAAAGTGGTATCAATGTGAATAATCTTTCAAAAGAAAAACTACATTTTGTACTGTACAAAAACAGATGAAACTATATTTGAAGATTATAGAAAAAAATTCTTTCAAGGAATGTAACTTGGAGGCACAAAGAAAAAAATCAGACTTTTCAACACACGTCTTCTTCTACATTTGATTATTTATTTCCAGAAGAAAAGAAAAAAAAAAACCTTCAAAAATTCAAATTCAAAAACCTTAAATTCGAAAGTTTTTCTGCAAGGACACGGATACCAGTACGGCTGCAGAAACTGCGCTGACGTGAATAGACCATAACCTCCCTCCTAGAAGAAGCATAATGATATAAAACTGGCACAACTTCAATAGGAAATTCATTAGACGCACACCTTTAGGACCGCTGCAAAGAAATAAGTGTGTGACTTCATCAAATCTGTTCCAGACAGACGTCCCATCAAGGATTCCAATGAGCCTGTCACAGGCACAAAGAAAGGGACTGATCTGCACCGGTTCTGGGAAAGAGGAAAATAAAAATCCTAAAAGTCAACTCCGGACTGTTTTTGAAAAGCCTTACCGTTCGTCCAACTTCACAGGATACACCCAGGATGAGACACCAGTTCAACCTGGGGCCACATGAAAGACAAACAAACACACACACACACTCTCACTCACACCTACAGACAAGAGAGGAAGCTGGAGAACCCGGAGAGAACTAACGCAGACATGGGGAGAGCAAATTAACATTCTGCTGTTCGGTGCATTCAAAGCTCTTCTGTGTTGTGCTTTTTATGATGCAGGTTTTTTTTCGTGATTTCTTCTTCTTTCTTCTTCTTCTTCTGAAGATGTTGTGCACTGAGCGATCACCTTTCAATATCATGCAGGTGCCATTAAATGTTCAGGCTCTTAAACTTAGCGAGACACCTGAATTTGAGGCAGCTGGATTTTAAATTCTCATCCAAGCAGCTTCTTCAGTTCTGGCTGGTTTTGTGCACAGATTTTATATCTATATCTTGTAAAGGTGCTAACACAACATTAAGGTCATTC
Organism: Antennarius striatus; assembly: GCF_040054535.1. Taxonomy (NCBI): domain Eukaryota; kingdom Metazoa; phylum Chordata; class Actinopteri; order Lophiiformes; family Antennariidae; genus Antennarius; species Antennarius striatus. The sequence goes on along the minus strand of NC_090777.1, from coordinate 11,301,437 downwards.
CTTGACAGTTGAGTCAGAAGTATTAATATTGGTTGTTAAAGTTATTTAAATACACACTTGGGGGTTTTTTGCCTCATTGGACAATATGCAAATCTTTGCTATTGCCATCAGTGTTACGCAGCTCAAAGTGAGAATGGTGGTGAAAATGTCCTCAAAAGACCTGCTGAGACTGTCCTCACCCCCACCCCTCCATTTAGAGATGTTCCAGTTTGAAGTAGATGGATTCTTTCACTCTAAGCACTCAAACCGAGTTCTCTGTCCACGGTGTGGGCATTGTTGTCTTCAGATGAGTGTCTTTTATCCTGCAGGCATTGAGTCCTGGTCTAGAGCGCTGCATTTATGGGGGGGTGTGCATTTATGGAGTGACTGCCTGGTATGCAAGTCTGTGCATTAGACTGAATTGACAACATCGCTGAGTTTGTGTTTGTGTGTTTTGTCCTGTTGACGAACCAGTTTTTGTCTGAGGGTGTTGCTGAGTCGGAGCAACAAGCTCAGTCATTTTTATGCAGCAGCTAGGAGTGTACAGACCATAACGCCCGTCAGCATGCTCCTGACCTCAGAACCAGGGAACCGGATTTTTTTTTAAAAACATCATTCTTTTAAAAACTGCAGAACTCTCCAGTCCTGGCCCTGATCAGGAAGTTGCAAGATGATGATTTTTGAGCTAGAGGCATATTCTTTTTCCGGTAAGAAATATGTTTGTACATTTAATTCAAAGATCTGTTCCCTCACTCAGATGGTCATTTCAGAATGGTGAAAGCACGATAGTAAAGTCACTGACATAGAATGAATAGCTACAACTTATTTAAAAAAATTTAATTTATCATAAGGGGACATGACTCCCCATGTCCCCAATCAAAAACATTGATAATGTCAGGATGTTAAGACAAGAGACTAACAGACAGAAGAAACGCTATGGAGGCCACACAGCGAGGAGTCAGACCTCTGTTCATATGTTCTGTAATCTGACTGGAAATTGTTCCCAAACCTCAAAAGTAAATGTTATAAATGTTGTCCCATGAGGAAAAACTACTCCAAAAAATGTTATGTTATGATTGCCCTCCATGGTTTCTCTCAGGAAGTTTGGCTGACCATCATCAGAATCATTTACATTTAAGAGCCTGTTAGAAACCTTAGTCACCTCTATGGACATGTCAATTGCAGTGTAAACATTGTGTTGTTGTGTTATTTGTTTTCTATCAGCAAAAGTTCATCATGTCAATATTGAAGTTTTTTTGGGGGGGTGTAATTTTTCAGTCAATCCAAACAGCGCCATTAACAACTCATTGCCTTGAAGCACTATTTAACTAGTTTTTTTTTTTTTTTAATTGTCCATTATTATTCTTGTATTGGGGTGAATTGATTCCTTTTTAAAATCCTGATTGAGTTTTTGCAACAACATTTGGAAAATTGTATTTTGAATCTTTAAAAGTAATAGTCTTTAAACGGTCTGGGATCTTTATCAGGTTTTCAAATTCAAGTGATCTTTGATTTCTTCGCAAATGGGATATCTGTGAGAATACACACACACACACACACGCACGTGCGCGCACACACACACACACACACACACACACACACACACACACAATTCTTATTCTTACACTTAGTAATTGGAGTACATAGAGCAATAGTTATTAAATTACAAATATACTGTATTTATAATTACAAATATTTAAATTTCAAACTTTGATGATGATGATGATGATGATGATGATGATGATGATGATGATGATGATGATGATGATGAGACCCATCCTTCAGGTGCGGCTCAGTCCAGATGATGGTGCCAGCAGTCACGTGGCTGACTTGCATCTGTTGTGTAGTCAGACTGTTGTCTGAGCGGAGGCAGCTCATTGTCTGGGGCGCCGGAGAAGCAGACTGCGTGGGACCCCCCGGTTTGCGGCACCTCGGTCGACTGGAGGCATTGCCTGCATTATAAAATCAACAATTGGCACAATTTTGACACACAGTAACTTCATGAATTAAAATAATTACTGTTTTCTTCATCACACCTGTATGACCATTTATGTAATGTCAGTATATTTTATAACCTTTATAAGCACAGTCAAGCCTCCTGTCTCTATTATTACACACTGCAGACCTTAATTCATTAACCTCTAGAAAGAAACATCCAATGTGCTCAAAATTGTCAAGCATCACTGTACAAAGATCAGTGAGTAGAAACCAGAGCAGCTTGAACAACTTCACATACTGACTTAGATGTGGTGGCGTTTGAATCTGTCCGTCTCCCAGAGCGAGTCCACTCAGGCTACTCTCAGGCCCCACACACATGCCTTACTCCTAACCCTACAGAGAGGCTGCAGATCAGACATGAAGAGGATTTGGTCGCTAGCCTCCTGTACCTGTACATGGACCGATAGGATGTTGCTTTTTTTGTGTTGTTGTGAGTTTTTTCCAGAGCTGGCAGGAGGGTTTTTTAATTGTGTGGCTGATTTTTTTGTCTTAACTGTCACATTCGGATAGATGATAGCATATGTACACTGTATTTTTGATAAAACAGGCACCATAAGGTGGACGGTGAAAGCCCACATAAAAAAAACTTTTCCGTTTTTTATTTCTAAACACAAAATTAAATGTTGAATAAATTTGGCTCCACTTCACGATTGTGTCTCACATGTTGTTGATTCTTGAAAAAATATTTTCAGTTTGTTATCTTTAAGTTTGAAGCCTGAAATGTAGCAAAATGTCAAAAAGTTTTTTGGGGGGCCAATACTTTCGCAAAGGCACTGTAGGTGTGGAGCAGCAGGCTTATTACGCAGAGCTTTTTGACCACTTCATCACAGCTAATGGGATTGCCGATGACAAAATAGTCTTCACATTTTATCCACATCATATCCAATATGCAGTCGACTGCAGCAGGTACAAACACGAATGAAACAGTGAATACCCTCACCCTCCATTTTTAACCAAAATCTTTGTTGCAGAGAGGCTCTGGATTGACAGACACAGCCAGGAGGAAGGTGACTCTGCAGTATTGGCGTAAGTGGTGTGGATTAAATGGCAGAGGTTTGTGCCTGCTGTGAAAAGACAGGACATCTTGCATCCACATGCTGGCGCACATATGTGAAAAAATAAAGACACAAGTGACAAATCAAAGTCTGGACATGAGGAAGAAACACGAAAATTCAAAAAACAAAACATGTCCGAATTGTTGACCTAGGAAGTAAATCAGCTGGTGACTCTCCTCACAATGTGAAAAGAGGATGAGAGGACACATGGCTCCTACTGGGAGTCAATCATTTCTAACAGGGCTTTTAGATGACTCATGAGGCACCTTCCACTGCGATCACTGGACATAGTGGACAACAGACATCAATGAGAGGGACAACAGATGCCACTTCTAAGTGTGATGGCCATACTTCCAGTTTATATCAATAAAGGAAATAATCCTGCAACTAACGGAAATGTTTGGGACCCAAAGTGCTTTCAACCGTCAGTGAAAGCACCACTTCAATAGTTCCAGTGCTGAAGAAGGGTGGTGGTGTTGAAGATGACACTTAACCTTGTGCTGTTTGTAGAGCACGATTCCCTTCCTTATTATGTTGAGGGTCTGTTTACCATGGACCTTATAAAATCATTTCTGCTCCAACATTGTTTCAAGATGCTGGAGATCAGTATATAGATGATATTCTTTGCAATAAAGGCACGGCTGAGGATCACCTCAATAATCTGAATGCTACTTTTCAAAGATTTAAAGAATATGGACTCAGGGTTCATGAGGAGAAATGTGCTTTGGTTTTCTTGTCCTCAGTTGAATGTCTTGGACATGGTATGAAGGTACAATATCATGGAAAAGTTGTTTCAGAACGTGAAGATTGTGTGTACTGTATTGAGATTCATAACTTAAAAGTCTGGACTGGTGCTGGAGTGAGAGGTTGTGTTCAACACTGCTTCTGTCAGAAAATCTCAAGGAATATAACTTATTTCATTCATAACATTTACCGGAGACGTGGTAAGTATCAGGTGTGAACCAGGCCACATGTATTTCAGACTTGTGTCCATGAGTAGTCAACAATCAGCCACCCTCCACAGAAGTGTCAGGTAATTAGCAACAGGCCACTCAGTGGTATTAAAGCAGTGGTCATCTCACAGGCAACCTTCACGTCATACTGCTGAATCGCCCTGGGCCTTCAAAGCCATGTAGCCAATCATTCAGCTTAAGTAACTTGTTGACATACGACTGTCCTCCAGTTGTCTGGGTGGGCCATCCTCTTGTCGCCCTGCTCAGATTTACTCACAGGAGACAATGGCTATTATATCTCCTGTTATTATTTGCCATAAAAATGCACTGGATGGCGACTAACTCAGAGCTGCTATAAAAAGCATCAGGGTGTGAGATGGTGTCTGCACGTCATCAATCAGACATGGCGCTGAAACACTAGGGCCTTTCACCGGGTAGTAGAAATTGATTTTTCTGTAAGCTTCAACGATTAAAGTGTGAAAGAGAGAGGGAGGGTGGGCACAGAATGGGAGGAGCTGGGAAAAGGGGGTGGGCAGGTGGAATTAGGGTAGTGTGACAAAATTAAGGTACACCTAATTTTTCAAGTGGGTTCGTAACTCACTTGCGTATACTTTTAAATCTTAAGTAATGGCACACTGACAAACTCAGGTTTTCTCAGTGAGCTCCTTTTGAGAGCTCAGAGAGAACTGAAACATTAAATATCCAACTTGAAGAATAGACCTTTTTTTTTTTACAGCAGACATTTTTACGTCCCGGCAAGGAAAGCACAGGTATGATTACTATCTGTAATAAGGGTTACTTTCCATTAGCGTTCCATTTTTAAGAACTTTTTAGAACCTGCGGAACCCGTGATGGTCCTGCTGACAAGTCCGAATGATTGCTGCAACAAAAGTTTATTGTGGCTTTCAGAGCAAACAGTAGGTCTGGTGACATTACGTTGGAATGCCAGTTACTCAGTAATTCTTATGTGTGATATATTTGACTGAATGAACATAAAAAACCTTGACAGGTAAACTTTTTCTGACAAAAATATGAAAACTGAAATCCTTTAATGCAGAATTGCATGTGAATTTTTAAGCATTCGGAGGTAGTCAAATCAAAAGACCCACACTGCTCAAACTGTGAGTTCACTGTGTGTTTCATACAAAATGTAAGATGCGGCATGCTTTCAGATTCTCCTCTGTGTGGGTTCTCTCTGTGTTCTCCAGTTTCCTCCCACCTTCAAAAAACATGCAGTTCAGGTGAACCGATTGCCCCAAATTGTCCATAGTTGAATTTTGCCAAATCTGTTGGCATCAATTCAAGTAAGACTCCTCAGAAATCATTTATAAACTTAACAAATTTCTATTTGAATTATTCTGGCATTTTATCGACTGGCGAAAATCCAGTGATAGGAAATGTTTCACATTGTCCTCCATGCAGAAAACAGAAAGCCTCTTGCAGGAGAAATTAAGAGTAAACAAACCTGTAATTCAGACTCTCATGCATCACTGAGCCTTGAAAATAACAGGCCACAAGCCAACACAAACACAGACACACCCCCTCGGTGTATGTAGTGTTGCGATGTAGCTGCTGCATCCAGCACATCCTCCCTTCATTCACCGTGCGTCAGCCACACACAACGCAACAGTAAGCTATGACTCTGTGCGGCGCGCTTATCATAGCCTTGGAGCGCTGATGTTCTGGGGCATGCTGGTGCAGTGACCCCCCTCGCCTGTGCCTCCAATAAGCATAACCATATCTGACAAGGCCAGAGCTATTGAAGGAGGATAGATCCTTGCCTCCGTCAGATAGCTTTCCACCCCTGCGTTCTCTTGCCTCATTTTCATTGGTGCCTTGAGAACTACACCTCCTCCTTCTCCTCCCCTTTAAAATATGGTTGATTTATTTTTCCATATTGTTTGCTGAGCCGTTCCCTTTTAGTCTTCTCATCTGCATCCCTAGGCATTTAGTATCAATAAGCAGACGAGTAAACTCCTTCGGCAAAGTCAGGCAAGAGAGGATTGGATCGAGACATGGAGTCATACTGTGAAGCAATTGGATGCATTTTACAGGATATAACCCCACCAATCATTCCCCATATTCCCGTGAGAATGCTAAATGCTTGAAGGGGTAGATACCAGAGAGACACACACGCATGCACGCACGCACACAGACACACACACAGTCACACAGACTAGAATGAATTTAATTTACTTCCCACACACTGCTTTTTTGAGTCGATCCTGTGTCTACAAAAATAATGTGCATGCGCCCATTATCTCAAGAAAGGGCCGCCGGAGCGTGAGGGGCATCTTTCGCCTGGCTGACTTTCATTTACAAAGTGGCGATGTTACTTTTGTGTGGGGAAATGAGATAGCGCTGCAGCAGACAGTAGGCTACATTATCCCTAGCCAGGCGCACATCCTGCTCTCTTCTTTTCCCTTTATCAGCGTCTTTTTCTCACATTGTTCATCAGCCCCCGAGACGCAAAAAAAAAAAGTCTGTCTCCCAGGATCAATTAGTCACTTCCAGGGAGTTGTGGTGCTGAGAGGGATCTGAGGAGACAAAAGCCACGTCCGTGTTGGCATCACCGCTTGGTGATAAAGTGTCATGGTCGTCCTTCCAGGCCATTAACGTGAGAAGCAGTCTGTATCCAGGGAAGGGGGACCTGACAGCGGAGTGGTGCCCTGCCAGGACATAAAAAGCTCTCGAGAGAGCAGTCACTGCCTTTGACACACTTTTCTTCCTTTTGCAGCTTGACTCCATTCTCTCTCCATCTGTTTCCATTCAAGTCAAAAAGAGAGATTCTTTCTTTTTATAAACTCCATCTCTGTCCTCTCCCTGGAGCTTCTTTCCTCCACAATCCCTCCCTCCACCACTCTTACTTTCTTAAAAGCTGTCTCTTCCTAAAGCTCCAAAGCCCTCCGTGTTCCCTCTCCAAATTTCCTATTTTTCATCTCTGACTCCGCTGCAGCCGCATCTCCCTCCCTCCTTTCCTCCCTCCAGTCTCCCCCCTTTTTGTTTTTACATCTTTCTTTGAATATCACACATCTTGTGTCTCTGTTTCATGGTCACCCTTTCTTCTCAACAACAACTCATCTGCTCACTCTATTCTTGAGGAAATCGAAGGTGACACTGGCAATGCAAAAACAATGAGCTGGCACAGAGTCGCAGCAGGACACAGGCCCAACAAAACTCAGAAGAGTAAACAGGAACTATTTTTAGGATGCTGTTGCCTGTCCTTAAGAAGACAAAAGCAGCATAGTTTCTACGTACGAGAGCTTATAACATGTCAGAGGATTCATGAAGCTGAACACAGACACAACTGCAGAAACTACCTTAATAGTTGATGCATACGTACTTGAATGTCAGAATTATGCAGCACATGGTTGAATGATATGTTTGTTTGTGTGTTTCATTCAGTATTGAACAGATTTCTCTTCTTTGACCACATACTTGAATGAGCTCAAACTCATTCATACATTTGTGGCAGAGAACAAAGGAAATCTAGTTCAGCATCTTGGTCAAGGACACTTCAATTATGTGTGCTGCAGAAGCGCGGGGGGGGGGGGGGGTCCAACCATTGACCTGAAGAGGAGATGACTGCTGTCTCCTGAGCTGCAGCTGTATGTGAAGTCAGTTTGCAGCACTGCTGTGAAAGATAAAGCCAAAGTCTGAAACAACACAATGCTGAACCAGTCAACTGGTCTGATGCACAAGTTAATAATGTGTGTTGTTGGAGTGTGTGTTTGTGTTGTCTCCCCTGCATGATATAGAGGTATTCTACGTAACTGTCTCTGCATGTTAATATGCAGAGGCAAATCAGTTTAATCAGGAGGTCAAATATGGCCTCTGAGTTCCTTTAAATGAAGACTCTTATTTTCCATTTAATGTTTAATGTTCCATTTAATTTATCACATTTTTCACATAGGTTGCCACATTGCCAATAACTCAATGATAATGTAGCAGTTAGTGTTGAAGTTCATTTCTTATTCTGATACACTGGTATATTTTGTGATGTATTGAAAGACACTTGTTTTGACATTGAACACTTACAAGACGGAGGCTAACTATTCAGGATATTAATACCATGTTTTTTAATTCAATTGTACATTTTGTAAGAACTCAATGCTAGCTGAGCTTTCGACAATATATCAAGGCAGAAATATACATTCTTTGAACGAGGATGCGTTTCAACCATTCTTCCATTCAAGTACGACCCTTTATTCAGTGGCACTTTCCTGATGAAAAATCATTTGTGGACGCTGCCCTGTAAATTATGTCATAAGACCTGAGGAAACAATAAAATATTGAACAAAGTTGGTTTGGACTTGTATACTCAAATAAATAAAAATTAGTAATTTAGACCAGTAATCACTTAGTTTCCTAGCCGTAAAGAGAAAGAGAGCTGGTAAAATGTTTGGTTACAATAGTTTGTTAATCATAGTAAATTTACCCGTTGAGTACTTTTTCAACTCATCTGCTTTGCTGTCATTAGTTCCCCAGAATTGGAACAATGTTACATGTCCTCCATTTAAAATGTGTTTTATGGGTGTCACTTCTTTCAGTGTGAAATATCTGTGAGTGTGAAGAATGTGTGTATGCATGGACGGCCTTTATTAGCGATGGCTCATCACACACTTATTCTCAATTGGGGAAATTGGGAGAAGAGAGAACAAATCTTGTAACTTGTTTATTCTGCGTGGTGCGTTCTACCCAGTGAATACAATCCCTGTGCTTTTATGGGACTTATTTGGCGTGTAACTATTCTATGCCTTTGGCATTGGTCTCTAACAACGTGTGAAGTGAGGGGAAGAAAGAAGGACTGACACGTAAGCACTGCCCCCACCCACTCTGTCTCCTCATGTCAGCTTCTATTCCTGGAAGATCCACCGCTGAACTTGGCCCTTGCGCACTTTCTCTCCCAAAGAAACCTCTGACCGGTTAAAGTAAAGGTGCTGTAGCCTCATGATTACTGCTGTAACCTCTGAGAACATGGATGGGTTTTTTTTCCCCCAGCAGTCTTGTTTTGTTAGCAAGTGTTCAGTGTTTAAACATTGCCTTCAGATGCAAAACCCCAATCCTCAACTGGTTCCCATCACTGCAAATGAGCAGTAGCTCATCTCCAAGCTCCTGAGCCCATCCACAGTATCCAGGAGTCTCCTTTTGATTGTTTGTGTGTGCAACGTCACTGATTTGGTAACTGCCCACAACTCCTGAGGTGTGGAGTGTAAATGGCCTCGTGGTCTGGTTAATAGGCTTCTGATTCAGCCCCATCTTCACCACCTTGGTCTGATTCAATGTCTGCCTAACTGATGCGACACCAAAGCACCTGTTCGTAGTCCACTGTCCAGTCTCTCTTCTGGAGACCACAACATGCAGCATCATAGACCGATGAAACGAACAGAACTTATGAAATATGAAAGACTAGACAAGAAACACTGAGAATCCCCTCACTCTGGTTGTGACTTGAGGTCCTTCTATGGATATCACAAACAGGGTGAGGGGTGGAGGGTTGTCTTCACATCCACCTCACCCAACTGCCACTGAAGGCATTCTTGAAATCGTGCAGAAAGTATAGACATAACTTTTGCAGTCTTCACAGCCTGCAAGAGTAGGTCAATTTTCCCAAGATAGACTTAATAAGTTTCAAAGTTTGACAAGTTTCCTTTTCCTCCACTTTGAATATTTTTTAACTGATAGAGACCAAAATCTCTAAAATCTATGACAGGAAAATTTTTGCTTTGCTTACCAATTTTTGAGTTCAACTGTAGTGGTGTATACACTCATTATACCGATGACATGTATTTGAGGACAGCAGTGTTTTCTGACATTTTAATAAGGGTTGATTCAGGCAGATAAAGTTTGGGCCTTGAGGCACTGCATACATGGATGCTTTCTGACACCAAACTACACCAAGCCAGTGTACGCTGCTTACGGTTGTAATCTTTCATTGACTGCTGTAAAGTAATAATTTTATTGCTGGCATTCTAAAACTCCTGAAAAACTTTGTATTTTTTTTTCTGACAGCAAATTTACATCTAAAAGCCATCACCACACCAGCGCTGCTGGCAAATTCTGCTAACTTCTTTTCAGCATTAACCATTACAATACATGCACACACATATACACTCTGTCTCCTCCACCACCTTTACGCTGCTGTGACAGCTTTGTCACAAAGATGAATTCATCGACAGCACTGCAGCCAAAACAAGTAATTTGATTGCCCCGACCACAAATTAAGTTAGTGTGATTCAATTTTCGATTTGGGCTTCTCCTGCAGCCATACATCAAGAGAGACATATTTCATTACACAGCAAAACCACAGGCGAGCAGGCAGCAGTGGCCCATTCTCCCCATAGGAAGACATCATAGGAGCATTATGGCATTTACTCAATACTGCTACAGGTCCGGTAAGGCCTGTGGTGGCATTGGTGCCATGGGTTGGCTTGTTATCCACACAGCAGCACAGCCACGGACTGTACAGCCGACATATTTAGCCCATTTAATATCACTGTTATCCAAGCCGTGACAACACGCTGCCAGGCCTGGCTGCATGAGAAATCACATCAGGCTGGCAACGACGTCCAGATTGTTGTCTCCGTTAGGTGGCATAAGTACACTCACCTGGCTGACGGAAAGCACCACACAATCATGCTTTGCAGGAACCGTTCCCTCCATCACCCTTACAACTCTGATACAATCATGCATCTCCTGTTTTTTTCACTTTATACTCTGCGTTTCTTCCTAAATGGGTGTGAAGACAGAGTGCTCAGTCAGTGACTATTTCCACCACCTCTTCATCCATTCACAATAGAGTCAAGGGCTTGAGTATCTGACAGTAGGCCATGATTCTAGGTAATACTATGCAAACCACACAGTGTATACACACAACTCGGCCATGTTTTAACATGAGTACCAGTGAATTGTTCTTAAACATGATACTAGTTTATAATTTCTTTGGTGTAGATTGTTGCTGCGCGGAACAAATGTCCTCAGTGTTATACAGAAGAAGTTTGAACTGATGGACCATGATCAAACTCAGACAGATGAGAATTCAAAGCTTTGAATGATGGGACGGGAAATTCAACAGTGAACACAATAATGCATCGAATAACTCAGTCTGTTTTAACTGTACCCGTGACTTGCAGCATAAGTAGCATTTGCTTTTGTTCTGCTGCAGTACTGACTGTGTCAAGTCAGTCTCACTTGATAAAAACACCCTAAACAAACCCAAACACTGTGCTGTATTTCAAATGACTGATTGTCCATGCCAGACACATTTCAGCTGTCTGCAGATATGAAAAGGACAATATTCTTTCATTTTCAGAGCTGCAGGTCTGTACCTACATACTGTGTATTCCATTCCATCAATTTTAGGGTTACAGACAGAATGTCATTGCTTTATGCTGATTGTGATCTCTTCATCTTCTGAACCGGTCACCATCGCAAACTTATTGTATGAAAAATAGATTGTTCTGTTAGATTTAGTTGAAGTTGTTGCTCATGGTGAAGGAAGTTATGTATCTCAAAGTCTTGCCTGCAGAGGAGGATGCAAGAGGGGAAGAGGGAGCTCAAGTAGTTAAATAATACAAAGTGTTCTATGTTCAGAAGCATCTGGTAAACCTGAGGCACATTAACACTAAAACTGATTAAGACTCTTATTTTCTTGATCCTTTTTTTGACTGTCATGTAATGACAATGCTTGTTTTTCACATCCAAAGTAATAGTTTACGTAGGGTGAACTGGCTGCTTGTTCTGGTGCCAAGTACTGAAACAGCCTTTCATTAACAATAGATGGACCTGTGTTTGTAGAGGGTGGTTTACACAGGTACCGGTGTGGCATGACCTGTGAACCAGTATGTTTCAAACAGATCCCATGTGAAGTTATCTCAGTTCTTAATTATTGGATAATTTTTCACTCTAATTTAAATTACTAATTCAAAAAAGAAATTATTATCAATATGATATTCTCTGGGTGGAATGGTGGCACAGCGGGTAGCGCTGTTGCCTCACAGCAAGAAAAGATTCAATTCCTCTCTCCCCTTGTCTGTGTGGGTTCTCTCCAGGTTCTCCGGATTTCTCCCACCTCCAAAAACATGCAGCTTTAAATGAATTAGTAACACCAAAATTGTCCATAGGTGTGAGTGTTTGTCTTACGTGTGGCCCTGAAATGAACTGGTATCTCATTGGGGTGTGTCCCGCTTCCGTCAGCTAAGATAAGCTCCAGCAGACCCATGACCGGCATGGTGGACAAGTGACTGCAGACAAAATGATTGTGATCATCTAGTTTTCAAGAAGATGGATGGATGGATGGATGGGTGGATGGATGGATGGATGGGTGGATGGGTGGATGGGTGATATTCTCCTTATCTTCTACTATGGCAAATTTTGACCTTTTTTCCAGACAGCCAGATTTCTTCTGTTGCGGTTTGCTGTGTCTGTGTCAGCGACTGAATTATCAGATTTTGCTCCTTCAAATGAATAACATGTTTCTGCTTTTCACCAAGTTGGTTTAAATGATGCCTTAGAGACCTGGTGTTAGAGCTAATCTGAAACTAATAATGAAACTTTATTCTTATGGACTTCCAGACTGATCCCTCGTAGACTTTAGTTGTACACGTCGTCTGCTGTCAGCACATGAACTCTTCAGAGGACAAACGACTACAGAACTACATCAGCTGCTGACCACGGGCTACAACAATAAAATGAATGTTGATTACTTCTGTAGCCAGCAGATATTTCTGTATCTGTCTGCAAATTTGGATTCAGCATCAGAATTTATTTTCCTTCATTCTCCTTCTTGTCAAAAAGAACTAGCTGAGGTGGATCAAGCGTCTGTAAATTGTTCTATGGGATCTTTCCTTTTGTAGTGAGTATTCTGGGAATGTTCATTTGGGAAGAGAGCTCAGGTACAAGCACAAAGCTTTCAGGAATCTGTCCAAACATACCAACCTGACTTCCTTCACGAGACCTATACTAACACAAATGGATGAAAATGCAAAGATTCTGATAAAGCAGGTTGAATATAATCTACAGAGAGAGCTGATTTTAGATGTTAAAATGTTAAAATGGTAAATAAATGTAGAGTAGATGGGTCATTAGATAGGACAGTAGCTCTCTGCCTTTCTCTGCCTTATGGTCTTTACAGGAATACTGCTCATAAGTCTGGGCCTGACGGAAACTGCTCTCCTGGGGCAAAGAAAAAGTGCCTATCTATAATCCCTGGCCGCTGCAGTCACACGTAGGGCCTCTGAAAATGGGTAAAAATACGCCCCAGAGAACATTTACATGTGGGGTGGATATGCGGTTTGGAGGAGGCTTAACATTCTCTCAAAGAAAGGCATTTTTCTTTTGTTGACTTAGACTATCAATCCACATTTTCCTTTTTTCCACCACAATTGGAGTGATCCCTCATAGCGTTGTCTTCAAGGCCGGCTGCTGAGGCATACTGGAGATATGCTACCTGTCATGAGAGGCAGGTTTCATTTGTGCACGTTGCAGAATGGATTCATATCCATTCTGCAACGTGCACAGAATGGATATACAGGAGAGAGAGAAAGAGAGAGAAAGAGAGAGAGAAAGAGAGGAGAGACAGACAAAATGATAGAAACACCCACCATGCATTCACTGTTTCTGGCAAAGCTGAAAGCATTGTGCCTCCGTCCTCATCCAAATGCCCGGCCAATGGGTTTACACACCCCAGCTGTAAATTCTGCTTCATGCTTGATTATCCCAGATGTGAGTTCCTGCTCTCCCTTTTTCATTGCTGCTCATTGTGCCTTCTTTCATTATGTCTGCTTTACTTTCCTCTGGCTAATCTTTATTCATTATTTCTATGTGGATTTATATACTTGCTTTCATCCATTTTCATTGTCTATCCATCTTTAATTCAGCTTTCTTTATAACTAATGAAATATAATTAATCAAATGTCAGTGGAATTACACTGATTACTCAAACTTGGGATGTAATCATCCTTAAACTGAATGAATAAATGAAAACGAATTTTACAATAAAAAGAGTATGTTACACTCCTCCCTGCATTTGTGCTGCAGCATCTTGTTTCTATTAGTGTCCCAAAATAAACAGAGTCCACCTTTTGGAACTCATGAAGTGCTTCAGATGAAGGACGAAGGTCAGGCCTATCTCCTAATGTCACCAACACATCAACATCTCATCTCTGTCTAGACACATATGAGATTTGGTGCCTAACGTCCTCATGAAGTCTTAATGCTTTAATATGCAGGCACAGCACTTTTCTGGACACCATTTGAATTATGTGCCTGCTGGCCATTCTCTGATTCAAGCAGGAAGCAGTCGTCTCCATGAAAAGAAATAGGGGCCACTTGTCATAATGGTGGAACACTTCTTTGCTAAATGGATGCTAAGATTAGCTCTCCTGTAAGAGGATGAGTCATTATAATCTCTATGCAAAGTAAAGGAAGAGGACAGCGCTGCAACAGCAGCAACAATAGTGAAGGAGCTCTGGAGGGAGGTTAAATGAGCATGAATGGCCAGTGTCAAGATGTTGAAGTTTTCCACTGTAAATTAAAAAAACCCATTTAGACACATTGACTGCTCCTCCATAAAATCTTAATCTGCACTACTGAGCGAGGCAGCATGAGGGGAAACTGCAGAGCCACGCTGTTCCATGACCGATGAGTCACTTTGTCTCCGACTGCTTCAGAAACAAACACAAATTTCCTGCCATGGCTGTATGCATGACTGGATGCCATTATGAATCCAAGCAATGTAATTACAGTGCGCTAAGGGTGGGCACTGACCAAAGGACGCTTTATAATCATAACCTTCCCAATCCCAATTATTTCTGTGGGTGTTTCTGACTATGGATTTGGCAGTGCTGTTTTATGAGTTTTAATTTCAGAAAAAATTGCAGTGGATACTTTTCTCTCAGAATTAATGACCGAAAATGAGGTTTTGTTACTTTTTGTCAGCGCCTTCTCCCTGTCTCTCTCTTTCTCTCTCTCTAAGTGCAATTTCAGGAGGCTGGATAAAATTATGACCACCATTTCAGCAGCTCTTACACAGATAAATGGCTTTTAAATTGGTCTAGAAAATCATAAAGATCATCAAAAGTGTTCGTAGCAATTCACACAGGAGAAATGATAGAGTGCAGCAAATAAATTTTACTTGATACCAGAAGTCTGAAGGGAGTTTACCTACTGGCTACTCCCTGCTGTGGAGGGAATATGATCTGGTCTTTGGCAGTAGGAATATTTGACTTTCCATGTGACAGAGGCAGCTTTTTGTTGGGGAGAGGGATTTCTGAAATTCCTTTCGATGAGATACCCCCCACCATGACATAGCAGAGGAAGATAGATGTTAAATAGTATTACATTCTGATCACGCTCGATGCATCCGATGGAACTCAACAGCCTTTAGTTTACTGTCAGCCATAACAAAAGCAGTTCAGTGCATAATGTTTGACCAACAGTCTGTTATGGAGAAAGACAACTAGAAGAACTAGAAGACAATCCATTAACTCACCATCAAGTTCTTTATTAGAGCGGGAGGCTACATTTTTTAAATTAAGAAAAGCAACCAAATAAAAAGTAAGAGAGCTGTCAGTACACTTGGCTTCATCCCCAGCAGCCTTTAGCAATTCATGACTGGCCATTTTCCAACCTTTGGTGAAGAGGACCTGTCCTGTTGATTGGAGAGAAACATGAAGCAGGTTATCCAGAGAAGACCTGCTGTCAAAATGCTAAATCTATACAGTACAACCAGCAGATCTGTCAACCGGGACTGGTTTGATTATTTTAATCACAAGAATTCCATCAAGTCCCCCGGCTTAGCCCAACCTGGTCTCTACATCTGTGTACTAATAAAATCACACATATTCTTCTAATACTGTACCACAATTTTAAAAACCCTTGATTGGCTAGTCCATCCCTTAAAGTCTGCGAAGAACATATTCATGGTCAGGTAACATCGTCATCTTTAGTCGGGTCATTGTCATCCACACTCAGGATACAAGTTAAACCCTGCACGGACCTCTTCACTTTTTATACTACATCAACATTCACTTTATATGCATGTTTTCTGGATGAAATGTCCGTCCGTCCATCCATCCGTCCATCCATCCATCCATCCATCCATCCATCCATCCATCCATCCATCCATCCATCCATCCATCCATCCATCCATCCATTTTCCTACACTGCTTTATCTGTTGTCACGGGAGCTGGAGCCTATCCCAGCTGGTTTAGGCTGTGAGGTGGGGGAAACTCCGGGCACGACGTCAGTGTGCCGCAGAGCCACACGGAGACAGACAACCACGCACACTCACTCCTCCAGGCAATTAGGAACGGCCAATTAACATGAAGTGACTGTTTTTGGAGGTGGGAGGAACCTGGAGAACCCAGAGAGAACACACAGACACGGGGAGAACATGCAAACTCTGCACAGAGCAGGACTTGAACCCAGAACCGCCTTGCTGTGCAGCAACAGCGCTACACACTGCACCACCATGCCGCCCTGGGTGAACTAATGTAATATAATATTTTAATCAGTATAAAGTTATTTATGTGCAGATACTGATCAAGAGGAGTTTAGGGTTGGAATCTGATTAATTTAGGTTTTTATATAGTGTTTTTACATTCTTTCATGCTGGACTTCGTTGTCGGTTCTTATTTCCTCAGGTCACAACAGTTACAGTGTGTGTACAATAACTGATGAGGCCAAAGCTACGAAAAAGAGACCCAAATACTGCTAAACGGTATTTATCCATTGACATTATGATTCTTAAATAAGTCCCCATTTATGTAACAGTTTCCTGTTCAAACATGTCACAACTTCTTAATCCTCCGCAGGGAAAGTTCATTGATATTTTTCGCAGCAACAACTTAACCAAGCGAGCATCTTTTCTCACCTGCCCTACATTCTGCAGTCATATTGTTTGCATTCAAAGGCAGTGCCCACACAGCTGGAGGATAAGCCAAGTCTCTCAGCAGATAAAGTATGGCTGCTGCACCCTCTTTTCATTTCCCTCTGTCTGCTGGGGTTGTCAGAGGCTCCTGGCCACAGCTGTAAGATGAATAGTGTTGCACCACTCCACTTTGTCATGATGACCAGCAAGGCTCTGAACGCCATTGAGAGACTCTCTGCCTCTCAGAAATAGGATATCTGCAAGACCTGTGTAACCTTGTATGCACGGAACAGTTTGAATCATTATAGGTGTTCCATACAAACATCCCCAAGAGATTTCAAGTCTCTTGTGGGTTGCAGTTGCTCTGGCGAGAATACAGGATTGTTGAAATCAAGTTTCTACGTAAGGTATAGAGATCCTTTCACTTTGATTGCACAAGACCTTTAAATTGATCGAGTGGGGGATCTGATTATAGAGGGCAAATTATCGGCATCATAACATGCGGTAGTTAACCTTGGGTTGATATTGCATAGCCACGTGCCGTACTTATACATGTGTTCAATCAAGCCGTGCGTTGAAATGCCTTGCAGTGCTTAGGCTGCAGTGACAGATAACAAAAATCTTCTACTGCTGCTTCCTCTGTTCAGTTTGGTTGTTCCTACACCAGGGGCAACAACACCTACCTGCTCTGTCTTGCTGTTCTCATGGAAACGCATCAAAGTAGTTGAGAGATAGACAGAGACAGAGAAACGGATGAAAAACAAGCTGGAGACACTTTGTTTCTATACTGCTGCACTTTTGATTGTCCCTGTTACTTTTCTTGGCGCTGACAGTAAGCGCTGTCACAAATCTCTTTCCCCTTCTGTTTGGAGGTGAACAGCGGAGTGTGTAGGAGCTGCTGCGCTGCGTTGATATTCATGGCACCCAAGTCACCCACTCAACCAGCACAAACTGCACACTTTTGTTGGTTTCAGGGTAAGCTCATACATATTTCAGTGGTTTTAAGGTATTCCTCATGTTGAGTGTTGCCCTTGTGATAAAACCTAGGCTGACACATGAGAGAGCCCGGGGCCTGTGGAGTTTGGAACCAAGATTAAACCAGAGATGCCCGAAGGCCAACAGGCTACGATTACAACGGCTCCCATTAAAAGAAGCTTTGATGGAAATCCAAAATGGCACATCTCCACGGGGAAGAGATGGGCAGAGGATGCGTTTACGGCCACATTGTAGACAAAAGGTGGTAAATGTCCCAGGATTGAGTGTGTTTCTTGGTGGGACATATGCATCAACAACTGGTGTCAAATGTCACAACAGCTCATCCACAGCAGAAGAGACGCCAGAGCTATAGTTGGTTGGATGAAGCTTTAAAAGGTGCATAAATTTTGACTCATTTCTCAAGTGAGTTTGTTCACTACATGGAAAATCCAACGCTGGAACAAAACCTGAACTTCCCAATATTTTCAAGAATAATATTGATGTCTATATAGATGTTTAGATAGATGGATGGATGGATGGATGGATGGATGGATGGATGGATGGATGGATGGATGGATGGATGGATGGATAGATAGATAGATAGATAGATAGATAGATAGATAGATAGATAGATAGATAGATAGATAGATAGATAGATAGATAGATAGATAGATAGATATACATACATACATACATACATACATACATACATACATACATACATACATACATACATACTTCATTTATCCCAAACTGGGAAATCTCTGGTGATATGTCAAAAAAGTACAGTCTGTCTCAGTTAGTCTGCCTCACAAAAAAATCATAGCACTCCTTGACTTTACTCGCATTTAATATCTCAAGTGATGCGATGCAAAGGGCCAAAGATGGAATAACATAATCTCACTATTGCAAATAAAAAGTTACATTTTGATGCAATAAAGAACTTGTTCAGTTTGATAGACTTCGGGGATTTGCTGCCTCAGCTTTACTTATAATTTTACTTACTGCTGTACAACAGACATTACTGAGTCAGCCCCCTCACATTATTGCTGCTCTTCATTTATGTTGCTGTTACATAATGTTTTAGCAAATAAAAAACTATGTCGTTTCAGCGTCCTCGTTGTGAACCTAAAGACGGATTTTTGCAGGCTTACAGTGACATGTAAGTGTTCATCGTCTTCATCATGTCTATGAACACACACATTCACTAATGTATAAAATGGGCTTTTGTTTAATAAGATTGCTAAACCACAAATTTCCTTTGTATATGAGAACCAATTTAACCAAACTCATTATTCACATTCATTCTACTGACACATGCCAGACTACTCAATGGTCTGCTACCTCATTTTGTATTTCAGAGATGATAACTTGATTCTTTTGAATGAGTACTACTGTTAATGTTAATGTTTGTACACAGGATAATATTCAACTGTTTTCTTATTCCTATTGTTGTTGCAACAAATTATCCATGATTTTTGTTTATTTTTTCTTCATTAACATTATGAATTCTGAAGGAGGTGGCACAGTGATGCAGTGGATACCGCTGTCGCCTCACAGCCTCACCTTACTGGTTCTCTGGCTTCTCCCCACCTCCAAAAACATGTAATTAGGTAAATCAATTATTCCATATTGCCCATAGGTGTAAATGTAAGTGTGATGGTTTTTTTGTCTTTCGTGTGACTCCACAGTGCACTGGTGTCACGCTTGGAGTGTCCCCTACCTTTCGCCCCTAAATCAGCTGGGATAGGCTCCAGCAACCCCTGTGACCTGCAACAGCTGAAGAAGCAATGAAGATGAATGAATGAATGATTGAAGGGATGAATGAATGACTGACTAACTGACTGACTGACTGACTGAATGAATGAATGAATGAATGAATGAATGAATGAATGAATGAATGAATGAGGAAACCCATTCAACTGGAAAGCTACATAGACTATCATTTTCCTTAGCTCATTCACGGTTCAGCTATGATACCTACACCATAAAATGTGGACCTAAAAAAAGTTAGAGCAGGTGATCACGTTCTGGGATGAATCCTCACTGAATTCTAGGTGTATTTTTTCATGCTTTACAGATGTAGCATGTGATAGAACTGCAGCTTGTGGGGGGAGGAAAGGTGGATGCTCAGTCTTGGCAGAAGTTTGCGCTCTCTAAACAGTCATGCTGAGTTGTGGATTTGTACAGGTGCTTGAAGATTACCTGTGATTGCAGCTCTCAAGTCACACATGCAGGCCCAGTTCCAGTGTCATCAGTTATCAACTAATGTTTGCTTCCACAGATCAGCCCGCTATACTGGATCATTCTCACAATTTACATCCGAATGTTCGATGCTAGCAGAGGATAAAAGGGTGCATGTGTCATACTTTACTTTTGTCATAGAATATTATTTATTGTCTTTCATCAATGTCAGATATGATGTCTGATATTGTCATCGGTCTGAGTGCTCAGGGATGTCCTGCCAAATTAGTTGATATTCTCTGCTGGTCTTCTGCTGTGTAAAATAAGCTCAAAGGTTAAACCCACAATGTAACAACGGATGGAGTCTCAGTGTCTCTCTTTCCTGCTAAAAAACTGGCCTTTGTCTGGGTAATGTGAGTTTGGGTAAATTGGTGTCTTGGGAAATTAAGAGAAATGAACTGTGACACTGGACAAGTTCAGGAAAGTCAACAAACTGCATTCAGTAAAACAAGCACAGCTTTAATCTGAGGGACGATCTGGACATGACATTAAATGACTGAGTGTTTTATGTCCTTTGAACAGGAGCCCATGTTCATGGTTTGTCAGCAGGTTTACAGAAAAAAAAATCCTTGCACGATTTTCATTAAACTTGGTGGAAGGCTCTGGCATGACCCGAGGACGAGCTCACTGACACTTTGAAGCAAGGTTTTTCAACTTTTCAGTTACCTTGAAGACAAGTAAAAACGCAACAAACGTTGCCTTGATCAGAGTAAAATTCAGAAAAGACAGACATGCTGGGTCTGCAGACACCATCGCCCTCTTCTAATGGGCCGAAATGTATTCCCACACATAGTGGTTGTCATTGATTCTTAGTGGTGTGTGAACTGTGAGTACCCTTATTGTCACAGTCTCCGCCTCTCATTCCCCTCCTGTCACACCCCTGCAGTATTTTTCCACTCTCCCTCACTCTGCTCCACTCTACCTGCCGGCCACGCCTACTGCTTCAGCCCATGCTGCTCACCTGCTTCTGATCACTGCAATCAAGCCTGCATTTAGTCTCTCCAGCACCTTCACTCCATGCCAGATTGTTCTTCAGCGTCATGCGAGACTTTCCAGCGTTTTTGCCCTGTCTGATTTTCCGGTATCGACTCTGCCTGTCCCTGACCTGCCATCCTCGTCTGCCTCCCGGTAAACTCACCTGCCTTCTGTCCCTGACCTCGTGCTTCGCCTCAGCACCTCTGGTATCTGCCTGCTCGTTTGGTTTCGACTCCTCCGCCTGGCCTCGTCTCTTCTCCTGCCTGTTCCTCAACGGTACCTCTGCCTTCACGGACTGTTCACCTGGCTTCAACCTCCCTGCCTGCCCCGACCTCTCTTCGGCTCACTCCTCGTCGGTCTCACAGTTCGTGCTGCCAGCTCTCCAGAACTCAGGGCGTCCTGCCTCGGCTGAAGTAAGCTTCATCTTATCTCCTCTACAAAAGAGTACTGCATTTGGGTCCAAACAACACCCGTTACAGTACAATCTGGCCAGAAATGGACCCAGCAGACCCCACATCCCCCCAGTCTCGCCTAGCCCTCGTGGAGGCAATGCTTCAGCAGCATGAGTCTCTGTTAGTCTCCAACGCGGCAGAGGCTCTTCAGTCTGCATCATCCCTGGAACGAGCGCTAACCTCGCTAGCTGCCCAGGTACAGCAGATGGCAGCTTCCATGGCGCAACACGCTGCTTCGGTCCCAGTTCCGGCCCCTCCTGCTCCCACCCCTGTGCCAGCATCAAGCTCCACATCTGAGCCCCGTGTGGGGGCACCAGAGCGCTACGATGGGGATCCTGAGGGTTGCAATCCCTTTTTGACGAACTGCTCAATCCTGTTTGCCCTGCAACCCCATACCTTCGCCACAGAGGGGGCCAGAGTCGCCTTCGCCATCAATCACCTCACTGGTAGAGCACGTCTGTGGTGGACGGCGGAGTGGGAGAGAGGCACGCCTGCCTGCGCCACATTCCAAGCCTTCGGTGAGGAGCTTCGCAAGGTGTTCGGACCCGTTTCCCTGGGTCCTGATGCAGCAGGGGGACTCATGAGTCAGAGGCAGGGAGATCGGACAGTTTCGGACTATGCCATAGACTTCAGAACTCGGGCTCGTCTCAGCGATTGGAATGCTGCTGCCCAATGTGACGCCTTCCTAAATGGGCTGGCTCCTTCCGTAAAGGATGAGCTGGTTCCGTTCGACCTTCCCAATTCCCTGGACGGTCTCATTGAGCTGACTACGAGGCTGGACAGGCGGATACAGACGAGGAGGAAGGAACAACGCCGTGAGAGAGGTGATCCCCGGCGTTCTGCTCGTTCACATAGGGTCCCAGTCATTCCTGTTCCCTCTTCTGAACCTATGCACGGGGGGGTGGAACCCATGCATGTGGGGCGAACCAGCCTTACACCAGAGGAACGAGAACGACGACGCCGGGAAAATCTCTGCCTCTACTGTGGCCAAGCCGGCCATTTTGTCTCCCGGTGTCCAGTAAAAGGGAGGGCTCAGCAGTAGAAGGGGGCATTTTGCTGAGCCAGTCCCAGACCTCTGCCCCTAGCCCACGACCTCTGTTTCATGCCCAGCTCCTGTTGGTAGGGGGGTCCCACACCCTCGCCACCTTCATCGACTCGGGGGCAGACGTCAACCTGATGGATGAGGACCTCGCCCATCAACTGGACATCAGTCGAGATCCTCTCCCTCGCCCCATGCCAGCCAGCGCTCTGGACGGTCATCTCCCGGGAACTGTCACCCATCAGACTGCCCCCATCTCTATGCTCCTGTCTGGCACACACCGTGAAACCATCCGGTTTCATATCCTGAGGTCTCCCAATCTTCCCCTCATCCTCGGCTACCCCTGGCTTCGACGCCACAACCCCCATATAGACTGGTCCACGGGGTCCATCCTGGGATGGAGTCCCTCCTGTCAGCAGATCTGCCTCAGACCTGTGGGGGCCCCCACGCCGTCTGCCAGCCCCTGTTCCATTCCTGATCTCTCCATGGTGCCTTCTGACTATCACGACTTCCGGGAGGTGTTCAGTAAGGCGAGGGCCACCTCTCTACCTCCTCATCGGCCCTACGACTGCGCCATCGACCTCCTTCCCGGCTCTGTACCCCCCAAGGGCCGTCTCTACTCGCTGTCCGCACCTGAAAGGGAGGCCATGGAGACCTACATCAGCGATGCCCTGGCCGCCGGAATCATTCGACCCTCCTCGTCACCTGCTGGAGCGGGGTTTTTCTTCGTCGACAAGAAGGATGGGTCTCTGAGGCCGTGCATCGACTACCGAGGTCTGAATGACATCACTGTGAAGAACCGCTATCCTCTCCCCCTCATCGCCTCAGCTTTTGAGCTGCTCCAAGGGGCCACCGTGTACACCAAGCTGGATCTCCGCAACGCCTACCATCTGGTGCGGATCCGAGAGGGAGATGAGTGGAAGACGGCCTTTAACACCCCTACAGGACACTACGAATATCTGGTGATGCCGTTTGGGCTCACCAATGCCCCGGCTGTGTTCCAAAACCTCATCAATGATGTGCTGAGAGACATGCTAAACAAGTTTGTGTTTGTCTATCTAGATGATATCCTGATCTTCTCCCGGTCCAAGCAGGAACATATCCTCCATGTCCAGACGGTGCTGCAGCGCCTGCTAGAGAACTCCCTGTTTGTCAAGGCCGAAAAGTGTGAGTTCCATGCCTCCTCCGTGTCCTTCTTAGGTTACATCATTGGCCGGGACCGCATGGAGATGGACCCCGCAAAGGTCTCAGCTGTCGCCTCCTGGCCTGTCCCTGACTCTCACAAGCAGCTGCAACGCTTTTTGGGGTTCGCCAACTTCTACAGGAGGTTTATCCGGGGCTACAGCACGGTGGCAGCACCTCTCACCGCCCTCACCTCCTCCAAGGTCCCTTTCC